>NC_136642.1:2213990-2269461 GCF_949748355.1 Melanostigma gelatinosum | reverse complement strand
CCTCCTAACCTCCCATTCTCCTCAGCGCGCCGATCACAAACCCTCTTTGTGGTTCTCCTTAAAAAAAAACCTTTATCGGACGCCAATTTGAATGAAGGCAACAAGCAACAACACTACTTCTCTCTCTCTCTCTCTCTACTGTGGGATAGGACAGCGGCGGCTCCTCCCCTAGCAATGGCAATGCAATCCTTCTTGTTTTAGGACACACACACACACACACACACACACACACACACACACTAGAGCATACATGCAGGATGACATGACGATGAATGTGCTTGTTTTATGATTCCCTCGGTGCACATACTGCACGTTTGTGCTTGCACACACATATGCCGCACACACACAGGCGTTGATCATGCATTAATAAATGCAACACACACACACACACACAGAAAAAACCTCACCCGGCGCCCCTTTTGAGCGTAATTAAAACAGGAGGCGCTCACACAATACGCTTTTGTCTTAGCTCATGAGGCGGGGCGAGGGAGGTAGGGTGGGGGGGGGGGGCTGCATATTAATTAGGAGGCCACGGTGTGAAAGCCAATCAGGCGTGTGAAACAGATGACATACTGGGACAAATATGGCACTACTTCTTTCCTCGCCGCTCTCTCCCACGGTGGCGCATGGATACAGGCGGCTTGCTGGGGCCGTGGCGCGCTGCCAGCGGTTTGGAAAAAATTAGCAGCAGGAGCCGCTGGGATGAATTAGCAGGGCCTGAACAATGCAGGAGGCTGCGTGCTGCACAGCGGGGGGACGAGAGGGCCGCCGACGTCAAACCAGTAGGTGGCGACGTCGAGCAAAGCCGAGCTCAGACCTGCACAAGAGCTCCTTTTTTGTTTTGTTTCTTTTCTTCCCCCGTAATCCTCAGAATGAGCATTCAGAAGCTGCAAATGAAAGGTATGTTTCTGGATTTCAGATGAAGCCTTTACAGTGAAGAGAAGAAGAGATGTCACCTGGGAAACCCGGCGCCAGGAAGCACCCTGGAAACCTTATGGCTCACAATACCCCCCCCCCCCCCCCTCTCCGGATGCCAGCGCGTAGTATTTCCCTGACAACAAAAACCGTTAGCTTGAGATTTAACGTCAGACGTTCATTCCAAACTGGACACATCTGTTTGGTTATCAATAACGACGGGAGGGTTTTGGCACGCCGTCAGCCCCCCCCCCCCCCTTTTCCCTCCCATTCACGACTGTTAAAGGAGAACAATTCAGGTGTTATAAATCAGCGAAAGGGGAGCGAGCCAGCGAGAGGCTGACAGGCTGTACAGTGGCAGAGGGAGACCTCTAGCACCCTGCCACAGTTTTTTTGTTTTTTGTATCCACCGGGGCCACCCAGCTTCATTGACGCGGCCGATACCCAACCTCCGTTTCTTTGTTTTTCCTGCTCAATTTCCCCTTTTCTTTTCTGAGGCGCTCTGTGTTTGGTTGCGAGGTTTGTACCCCATTTCCTTCACCTCCTTTCTTCTTCTTTTTTTGTAAATTCGTGCCACAAATGCACCAATTGAATTTGTCTCATTCGGTTAATCTCTCCTGCTCCTTCTCGGCCTTTCTCCCAGCCCCCCCCCCCCACCTATCCCTTCCTCTCTGCCAACTCGTTTTCACCCTCCCTTTTCTCACCATCCCTCCCTCACCCTCCCTCCTCCCCTCTACCCATCGCTCTCTGCCATTTCCCCGGTAAGGGGGCACTTTGCAGCTCCTGTCTCTCGATCTCCGCTGTTGGCACTCAGTTCTGAGCGGCCGGCCCAGTGTGTGCGGAGGGGAAGCTGTGTGTGAGCAAACGGGTGCCCACGCCTGCCCCCGGCGCCACAATGGAGCCTTTCTTTTGCCCATCAATGGCTTCCATTAACGCCGGGCCCTCTGCCTCTGGAGGGGATGTCAGGCTTCCCGAGATGGCACACAGAGACGGCCATTAGAGGCAGGAAGCCGGGGGCAGGGGCATCATGGGAGAGCTGCCAGGGCAGAGAATGGGGGGGGGGGGGGGGGGGGCAAAGAGGGCATGAGGCCTTGTGTTCTGATCTCAGGCCTGTGTGTATACAGACGCAAACTCCCAAAAGGACACATTTACTCCCTCACACACACGGAATGATTCATGCGTGCGCGTATGTGTGTGTGTGAGGGTTCAGCTGTTGCAGGCTTTTATCTAACACAATTATTAAATGGTTGCAATTCTAGATTTTTTTCTAGTTCTTGTTCTGCAAATACAAAAAATATCTTTTGGTTCTATTTGTCAGTGTAGTTTTAATTCACAAACACAATACTTGTTAGTGGGACTCTTTGTTTTTGTCTTAAATAATTTAGACCCCACATCTTCTATTATCATCATTATTTATTTTTTTTGCACATTATTTAACAGCACAATTAACAGCACAATATCCAACATCACCAAATACGGAAGGCCAATATCGTTGCGATAGATATCGTTGCGATAGATGAATGAGAACACTGTGAAGATGAACAGTTACTGTGATAGAAACGAGGAAAACAGCCACAAAAAAGAAACACTCTTTGGAAACCACATTGAGTGTGTTTGCATGCACCGTGACCTCACATGTACACACACACACATACACACACACACACACACACACACACACACACACACACACACACACACACGGAAACCAACCAGAAGCCTCTTGGCAATCCGCTCCGGTTTTATCGCTGACGTTCTCTTTAAAAATAATATTTTCTTTTTTCCTTACCTTTGGCTTGTTGGAGAGCGGATGCTTGTGATGGCCCGCGTCGCCCTTTGGGATGGCAGAAAAGGATCAGAACTGCAAAAGAAAATCACGGTGTTAGCACGTTTTTACTAATGAGCCCTGTAAGTCTTGCCATTAGAATGGTGAAAACATATTTTACTGCAGTAAGATCATTCCAATGTGGCTGCAAAAAAAAGAAAAACGATGCAAGAAGACGACGGGACACATCGAACGACGACGCTTCTGAACCAAATTACGGTACAATTGTTTTTTAATATCTGCCCTGGACCATGCTTGCAGAAATCTCCAATGCCACGTGGTTATAGCAGTGATGCTGATGGTTGGGTTCAGGCAACAGAACTACATGATTTAGGTTGGAAAAAATATCATGTTTTGTGTTAAAATCATAACCGTAACAATGCAACTTAACCATAACTGGCGTAAATGAACGTTACGTTGCAAGCGTAACAACGCCACATAACAAGCATGAAGTCAACGATAATTTAGTTTTTTTACACAGGACATGAACAGTGGTCTTCTGGGTTTGTTGTACTTTGATAACGGTTACGATGTCACTAAATTGCATTAAATGCATCATTTATCAGTACTTCCTGTTTCATTTTGTGTGACTTATCTCTCCTCTCCTCAAAGATCACTTCACTTTCTGCCTTTGTGTGTTTTTCCCGCCACTGTGATTGTCCGCCCCGCCCCTCATTGATCCCACCTGTGTCTCTTCACCGACAGCTCCCCGGTGTGTTGAAACCCCGTGTTCTCCTCTCCTCGAGATGGACCACAAGCTTGGTTAGAAAACACAGTAGCAGCACGAGGACGGTCTCCCATCGTCCCGTATAGTCAGAGGGAGATCACAGCGCCGTAGACGTGAAAGGAGGCCGGTCGGCCTTCTCAAGACCTTCTGAGGAGACGCCACGGGGCGGTGAAAGGGAGGGTCCGCTCTGTAGGCGGGGTGGGGGGTGCTGAGAGAGCAGGTGGGGCATTTAAAAAGAGATGGGGGAGTGTGTGCAGATCAGAGGGGTGTATTGCGAGGCCGCCGACGGTCAGCATACTGATCTAATGATGGCCCGGCTTCAGAGCGACGCCGGCTCCCAATTAACTCCGAGGGTGGGGACAGTTGATGGACAAGTCTATTATTAGCATGTGAGGAGCGCCGCGGCGCCTCAAAGAAATCCAAGAAAAGGAAAAGTCTTGAAGGAAGTGGCAAATGCAAAGTGAATGCGGTGTGCTATGCTTCATTGGCCCAATTGTGGTCGTATTGCTTTCTTCTCCAACTCCCAACTACACCACCGCCGCCACCAACTCTGCAGAGGTACCAACCCCCCCCCCCCCCCGCCGTCCTCAATTATACCGCTCTGTGAAAACAATAAAGGACAATACGCTCCTTCGTTCAAAGATGCGTATCAAAGGTACGTCCTCCCCGTTCACCCACCTATCATTGTCGTCAAGCAGGAGGGGTTCGCTCCTTCATCGGGCTCCATTTCAAACACATTTCTCACCTCCACCAATGAGCTTCTTCAGGGAGAATCCAGCAGTCTCACGGCAGTTTGAGATTGAAATTAAATCTATTGGTTTAGGCAACAAAACCACTTCGGTAGGTTGAGGAAAAAAATCATGGTAGGCCTTTAAATAACTACGAACAGTTTACGCAACAAAACCACTTAATTAGGTTTAGGAAAGCTGTCACGAACAGTTGGACCAATCCACCTCCCCTCCCGTCCACCAATAGTCTTGTTGTAAAGTTGCTTAGTCACGTGGATGCATTTAATTCGTGTCTCCACCCTGTTGTGAAAAAAAATGATGTAGTTGTCTTTCACACTTAGAGCAGGTTTAAGAATGAAACAGAAGCTCTCAGAGGCGTATAGTTAAATCAAAGCAATAGATTTATTTATCAACAGAGTTATTCAGCCCAGCTATCAAAAACAAGCTTGGGTGCTAATGGATGAACTTCGCAGAGATTCACCATGAGACACGCTTGAACACATCAGCGTGTATCTTAATATAGGGGGTCCACCCCTTGTTACACATTGGCCAAAGTCAAAGATGCAGGCGTGGCACGTTTGTACGTTATGGCGCCTGGATGGAGGCCGTGGATGTCCATCCACCTTGGCCCCTCCCAGTAGGCGTTGGTTTCCATCAGTGTGAGTGAGGAGTTCCATGCGAGAGGTCCTATGAAGGAGTGTGTGAAGAAGCCGGGCTCAGCTGGGGGCGTTGGCCCTCGCTTGAATCTCACTGTCTATTGTGTCTTCCTTATCTATTTAAAGATGGCTGCCTGTTCCTTGTGTCGCAGTTAAATAAGTAACCTTTCACCTGCTTCTCTCTGGCCCTGTGTATGCTGTGAGCACTGTATAAGTGGTTAATAGAGCTGCATAAGCTAATGGTTAATAAAACTTACAAATATGCTAGTGATTAATTAAACTGTATATAAGTCAATTGCTACTTAAAGCTGTATATAAGCTAGCTGTTAATTAAACTGTATATAAGCTAGTTGCTACTTAAAGCTGCATATAAACTAGCTGTTAATTAAGCTGTATATAAGCTAATTGCTGATTAAAGCTGTATATAAGCTAATTTTCTCAACAAATCCCTCTCTTGACGTCTGAAGGACGTCACTTTCTTTACCTTTCTGCCCTGTTCACACGCTGGTGTCTGCCTCTGCCTCTCCTGACCCTACCAGGCTGTTCTGCTCTTCCCATACTGGGTAAGCTCCATAAGGAGGGGGTGGTAATGGTTCCTTGGAGAGGGCAGTGGTGATAGGACGGCCAACCAAAGAACGAATACAGGGTATTATACAACATTCACATGAGACCAATATTGCAATGAACACACCCGCTGACACTGCTATTGACAAGATCAGGTGCTTCCATTTTCCAAACACCTGATGCTTCCTGCATTTCTTTTGACAGTGCCCTCAGACTATTCAGTGCTTTTGTGACTGAACCGTCCGGCGCAGTATTGTTGGGGATGTTAGTGCAACACAGATCTCCAAACATTGAGCAAAAGCTCCAAAGCCATTTTTTTTTTGCATAGAAATCAAAGAAGTGGGGCCAGCTGCTCAGCCAGACCCTCTATTGCATCCCTAGTATGATTAGCCAAACGAAGAACATTGTAATGCACATAATTGATACGATCAACATTTTTATTCACAGTTATCCATGGAATAATACTTGCGATACTCTCAAAACCTGCTGCAATTTGATATACCAATTTGTATCGATTAGGCACTCCTCTGGTTCACTCCGATTGTATCTATGTAGGTTGGACCTTTGTCCAGACTGAACTATCCTACTGCAGTTGCGTTATCAATTGGTGGAAATATGGATGCCAGAGTCATGCAATTTGATGGAGTAGCCATTTTAGTCATATTTGTCATGCATGCGTATCCTGTTGGGTCAGATTCAGGATATAGTGGTGCTGGTTCGGTGAACCTAGCTGGTCTAGCTGCAGCACAAGCTATACAGCCACCCATTTTGTTTTTATAGCATTATCAACAATTCAATTTAACCAAACATTGTCGTTTCCATGTCCTGTAGCTAATTGGATCACCTGTTGGTGGTTGCTGAAAAGTCAAATTACAAATTACAAAACAAATTATGCATTTTGCGTCAGATTACCTCGGACCTCTGCTAGAGGTCTGGACGGCTCAGGTGCTGGGGCACAGTGTGACAGGTGGTGCCAAGGTGCTCCTGCTTTACCTATGACTTGGACCGAGTGTGAAGTAACCTCCTTCACTTCGTACGGCCCTGTCCACCTGGGGTCAGTCCACTTTTCTTATGAACTTTGACCCTGACCCAGTCACCCTCTCGGATGAGATTTTTTACCTTTTCCTGGTCAGCTGCACTGGTTCGCTGGACCTGTTTGGAGAGAGCCTCCGTGAGAATGATTAATGCAGTCACATATGCCTTCATTTCAACTTGCTGCACATCTAAGTATATGTACATCTATGTATCTATGTATATCTATGTATATAACTACCGTCTCTTGGAGGACCAGGCATTTGCCTCCTTGTCATTAACTCATGTGGTGAAAGATGCGTCTTATTTCCTTGTGCGCTCCTCACTGCCATTAGAGCTAATGGTAAAATTTCAACCCATGTCAGCTTTGATGCTACACATGTTTTCGCTATTTTGATTTTAGCGTCTGATTTGCCCTCTCTACCAGTCCTTGCGACTGTGAATGATACACTGATCCATATCTACTTCCTGCAAATGCTTATTACTGAAATGTGAACCATTATCGGAGTATCAGCTCTGTCTGCAGCCACTTCACTACTGTCTGTGCGTCTTCTTTTTTAGTTGGGATTGCCTCCACCCACTTTGAGAATCTGTCCACCATTACCAAGATGAGTAAAGTCCATGCTGATGTCTTGGAAGCAGGCTGATGGTACAGGATAAGAGCCCATAGGTGTTTTGTACGGTTTCTTCACATTATGATCTCCACAGGTGGTGCATTCGTCGCAGAAGAGGCACAGTTCTTGCATTCTTTGCAATGTTCCTTTCTTTCCTTCGTGCGTGCCTCTGATATCAGTGAGACACACAATTCTGCCATCATGGGATCTACAAAGTCCACTTTCTCCTGTTGTTGCTCCTCTTCTTTACCATTCGGACCATTCGTATGGTCCAGCCTTCTTCTGTATGTCAATCAGTGTTTCTTCAGTGATTTCTGGTTCTTGTATGGCTGTTTTCAGAACCATCTGTTTTGGTCTGTATCCTCTTCTTCTTTAGCAGCTTCATCTGCCATTTGTGCTGATGCTGGTTGAGGTAGGATACCTGATGCTACTATTGAGTGTTCCATATCTTCGAATTGTCTCACCACAGCATAGGATGCTGTGTTTCCTTCATCTCCTTTGTAGCAACATTCTTCCTGTTTCATAGACAATATGTGCTTTTGTGCATTCTTTTGAATTTTCGATTTTCTTGCAGCTCCGAATGTGAATTTCTTTGCTTAGGAGGATTCTTTGATGCAGCTCCTTCTCTTTTCGATTTTCTTGCAGCTCCTTCTCCCCCTTTTTTCTGATACAAAACTGCATTAACATCCCTCTTTTTGTTCAGAAACATCTAGGTGCAAAAGGGAATGAATAGTCAATTCTTGAAGTGCCAATGCACGTGACAGAGCCTGCGTGAGAATGGTGAACACATCTTCTGTTTCTTGTGTTCAAACTAAAGGGGCTGAGGTGTTTCATGATGGAGGATGCTTTGTCTGTGGGCTGTGGGCTGTTAAGGGAATATGTGGATCTGGAACTGGATATGACGCAGGTATTGTGGCTAATAGTTGCAGCAGTGTCTCTGTTGTTGCCAGATATGTGAAAGATATTGCTGTTCAGCGTGATTCTGGCTTCTTGGATGCTGATTGCCTGTCTCTCTCTGATAGTTTCCTCTTCTTCCATGTGGTGAGCCTTGTTGTTGTTGACCACGCGTGCGGCAGTCTCGTGAATAGTGACCAGGTTTTCCACAGTTGTAGCAGTAGAAAGTTCGTCCGTGCTGTTTCTTTTTCTTTTTAGCAGGCTTTGGGGCCACGTCAAGCTTTGCCAGCTGTATTGACACTTTTAGTGCTTCGAGCTCCATATCTGTTCTTTCCACAGCAGCTCTGTATTCATCATAAGTGTGTTCTTCACTTATTTGTTGCAGATTCTCTTCAGTGAGAGGACAGTTCAGCAGTTCTCCATCCCAAATGTCTTTATCTTTCCATCTCTTTATCATTCTTTTGTACGCTTGTTGTTCCACCGGCCAATGTTTGATTCTTCCATTCATCCTGCTCTGATCCTGGACATCATTCTCCAAGTTGCACAGACAAGAGGTGTATTTCGCAGCCATGACGTCTCTCTCTGCAACAATCAATAGAAAGTCTGAAATCAGTATTCCCAAATGTCCACATGATGGAGCCAAAGCTCCTATCCACTGTTCCTGTTGCAGTTCTTGGAGTGGCCACAGTTTTTTTCTTCCCAGGTTGTGAAGTGCCAGCAGAGGGAGCCAAACCTCCTCTCATGCCTTCAATTGACATGTTTGCTCTCTGAATTCACACTGGCCCTCGTTCACAACCTTGCTTTCTCTGGAATGTGTGTGTGTGAAATGATGATCTATTTTATTATTAACACTTAGGGTGAAGAAGACGAAAACAGTAATGTTCTAAACATATTTCGAAGTCTCTGTGTGGATAGATAAGCAGAACACTCTGTTCCTGCGTTAAGATGGCAGTTTTCTGCCCTAATCTGATGGGTTTAGCAAGCGTTACTTTCAGGGTTACTGTTATCTGTTCCTGTCGTACGAAAGGATGACGGAGTGCTCCTCTCGGCGTTTTAAACCTTCATACAGTGACCTCACAACTCCGCAATATAGCTTTACAAGTATAACGCATATTATTTAACAGTGTATGAATATATTTTATTTATAACTCCCCCTTTTTACCCCTGCTAGGTGTGAAATGCTATGTTTTAATTACACATGCAATGGATGTAACTAAATGTTTTATAAGGCCTCTAGTGTGCACCAAGCCCCCACCTTTTTAATTGTCTTCTCTCTGTCCTTGCAGCGGACACAATCTAAGGCCGCACTGTTCTTTCTTATCAGGAATAGTCAAACCCTCCCTAATTTTCCCAGCGCCTGTCTTGACTAAATGAATAGAAGATTTGTAGCAGCTGTTAACCTTGTATATTCATACTTTTAGCGACTGTCTGGCTGGAACAATAGAAGCTGTGTATTAGCTTTAAAACTTTTTTCCTTCCTGGTAGCATTCCTGGACTGCTGTGTTTCCGCATTACACTTTGCTAACGATCCCTAAGGAACACAATTTTCCAATAAATTTAACTTCGCCAGTAAAACTGACACTTATATTAACCTCAGCTGTCTCTCAGCATATTCTAGTGATTTATGTGTGTGTGTGAATGCAACAGTCGTGTATAATGTGTGTTTTCCTACTCTGGACACCAACCTTTGAAACTACGCACGAACATTTTCAAACACCAAGCACGGCCTCAGCTGGCTGTCTCCAACGCACAAAGAAACTCAGAAACAGCATAAACTCTGAACCAGGTCTCAGCGCTTACATATATGCTCCTAATAATCGCACTCATTTAAACGAAATCGAATCCATACACAGCCGTGGTTATGTACGCTTCAAACATGCACTTTCATTCAAACAAAATTGCAACACACTGCCTTTTTTTTTTTTTTAAATGCACAGAGATCACCAACACGGCAAAGGAATATCTTTAGTAATACAGACAAACAAATAAACAAAAGTTAAAACGTACAGCTCAGCAAATAGTCAACCGCATTCATACTAGATAATCACAACACATGCTGCCGTGTCTTTAAGCATAAATCAGTCACAACCACGGAGTTGTAGAAGAGATGTACAGCTCTTTTTACACACTCATCACATTCCATCAGCAAGCTCTTTTTTTTTTTTTTTCTCAACCTCATCAAACAGACCAGCGCGCTACTGATCGTTCGATCACAACGCAAATGACAAACAGCTTTTTAGCAACCAAAAAACAGTCAGATTATAAAGGATTTTTCCTATTCCTTGACAGTTAATCCACTTTATCAAACTAAACAAACAGACACCTCTTGGACGCCTGCACAAATGACAACTGCTTCTCAGCAAACAAACACAGTAAACACCAATTAAAACCAAATTTGAAAAGCGCACAATTCACAAATACGGTCTAGCATGTAATTAATACCTTTACAAATGCAGTGAAACAATGAACACACATTAGAACATACACGGCTGTCTCTTTAAATATAAATCAGTCAGAAGCACGGCCTGCGGATGAGCTGATTCTTTTTCCTTTTGGACACACTTTCATCAGCAATGCATTTTAACCGCAATTTGTCTTTTTCCTCAATCTCAGCAAACCGACTGTGTACCGCTGATCTCTCGACCACGATACAAATGAAAAACAAATGCTTTTTCAGCAAACAATCAGTCAAATTATAATCAATTCTGTCCCTATCCTACACACATATCAAAGAGCGCTGCTCTTTAATACATCACACGGCCGCTGCTTATTGTCAAAAACAATGTTACAGCCGGGATCCGATCCCGGGCCTACCGCGTCGAAGACCGTTATTTTAACCACTACTCCATCAGGGTAGCACGTCTACAATACAATTTAACTGCTTTTTATCCTAGGTCATCTCTGGACCTGTACACGTTCTGGCCATTTTCATTAATCTCGTCCGTCATTAACAACACACCGATATAATCAACTTCTGTGCTCTCGTCCAGAAACTCCGTCGAGGAAACTTTAAGCAAAGTAACATTATTTTTCACTGGATCGCTACTCACGAGTTAATGTCCGAAGACTCGATGCTCTTAATACGGGAATTCCGCAGTCACTTTTTCTCAATACAGTTTATCAATGACATCAATAACGTATACATATATCCCCGTCATGTTATGCAATTTCTTCGTAGTCCAAGACGTCTTATAATTACGTTAAAGATTACGCTTTATTTGTGGCAGGATTTGAGCGTTTCATGCGAGGCGCGTGACCGCGACAGAAGAGGCGCGCGACCGCGTCTCACACTACTTCACTCTACGCTGCCACAAAAAACATCATCTTTCCGCCTTTTATCTAACGTCTTCTGCTGGACTCATTCACACATATGTACAAAAAACCCCAAATGCTGGGCTGAACAACCCTGCTGCTCGGTTGATTATTCTTTACAATACTTTTAATGACTATGCAATACTTACAGTTCGGACAGTCGGATCTAATTTAGTTCATGTCTATAATACAATATGCAGACTTCAGTTAAATAGGCGTCTGCTCACCTTGAGATGTGCCGGCACAATCAGACTGTCTCCCGAACTGCAAGCTCGCTCCGATGGCAATTATCGGTTCCCAGCCTCAGGGGGAGAGATGCGCCGTTATCTGGAATCAAAAGGAGAGGTCTGTTAACATTCCAACCTGAATGCTCTGTGTCGTATCTATCACGTCGGGGTCACCAAATTGTTGTGAAAAAAAATGATGTAGTTGTCTTTCACACTTAGAGCAGGTTTAAGAATGAAACAGAAGCTCTCAGAGGCGTATAGTTAAATCAAAGCAATAGATTTATTTATCAACAGAGTTATTCAGCCCAGCTATCAAAAACAAGCTTGGGTGCTAATGGATGAACTTCGCAGAGATTCACCATGAGACACGCTTGAACACATCAGCGTGTATCTTAATATAGGGGGTCCACCCCTTGTTACACATTGGCCAAAGTCAAAGATGCAGGCGTGGCACGTTTGTACGTTATGGCGCCTGGATGGAGGCCGTGGATGTCCATCCACCTTGGCCCCTCCCAGTAGGCGTTGGTTTCCATCAGTGTGAGTGAGGAGTTCCATGCGAGAGGTCCTATGAAGGAGTGTGTGAAGAAGCCGGGCTCAGCTGGGGGCGTTGGCCCTCGCTTGAATCTCACTGTCTATTGTGTCTTCCTTATCTATTTAAAGATGGCTGCCTGTTCCTTGTGTCGCAGTTAAATAAGTAACCTTTCACCTGCTTCTCTCTGGCCCTGTGTATGCTGTGAGCACTGTATAAGTGGTTAATAGAGCTGCATAAGCTAATGGTTAATAAAACTTACAAATATGCTAGTGATTAATTAAACTGTATATAAGTCAATTGCTACTTAAAGCTGTATATAAGCTAGCTGTTAATTAAACTGTATATAAGCTAGTTGCTACTTAAAGCTGCATATAAACTAGCTGTTAATTAAGCTGTATATAAGCTAATTGCTGATTAAAGCTGTATATAAGCTAATTTTCTCAACAACCCCGAATAAGACTCATAATTAACTTTCCATTGGCATTTTCTTCATGCTGAGCTCCACAAAAAAACTAAAACAGGACAAGACATTCCGTGTCCCTGTACACAAAACCCATACATTTCATTTTGTGACTATTTCACAAACTGCTGTGATACTTGGCTGGACGATTCTAGATGTTTATTGTCATTCTGGTTATGCAAGTACAAATAGTTAAAGATAAATAGTTAATATAATCATATGTAATATGTAATAAATATAATAAAAACATTAGATGCAACTATTAAAGTCAAACAAAGAGATCAATGTGTAAAATAACGCAGGGCCGGTTGCGTTGCAGACGACCACAGACTGTATGCAAGAAGTGGACGTAGTCATCGTGACGTCACTCATTGGTTTGTGGACTGATGTTCTGAAGCCTCGAGTTCTGTGATTTTGCTTTCGCCATCTTCGAATACGACCGTCACCATTTTTTTCCCACTACGAATGAACAGAAGTGAGCATATCTGGGCTGAGGAGTGACGTAGAGACACCGTATACGTCTCTGGTGGAGACCTGTCAATCACCGTGTAGCCCCGCCCTAAAGCATCCCCTGCTTTATGGTCTGTGTGACTCTAAATGGACCATAATGTACTAAATGAACATCATGCTGTATTGAAGAAGACTTGAAACTAGAGATTGAGACATAAACTCATGTTTACAATGTTTACTGAGGTAATAAATCAAGAGAGAAGTAGAGTCATTTTCTATAGACTTCTATACAACCAGAGGAGTCGCCCCCTGGTGGACACTAGACAGAATGCAGCGTTAACACATGAAGCTTTGACTTCACTGAGCAGAACCGGAGGTTGCCGCCTGAAACAGACGCTAAATGGACATTCAACGCATAAGTGTGCTAACGAAGCTGCATCATTTGACGCCTTGGGAGTTGCGATTGCATATTGCATAGTGGTTCGATAATGGAATGTAAAACTACTTAACATATAGCAACCAAAAAACGAACCCTAATATAGTGCTGCAGGAATTAGTCCTAAAACACGTAAATGACTCAGCATTTTTTACACTTCCTGTTCACTTGTCTGAAAGTCAATGTGTTCCTTTTATGTGCTTTTGGTTCGATGTCTGAAATAATATCTGTGTTTAACACGAGCTGAAGCGATGTTCACGTTTCGTTGTCTGATATAAGTGAAAGTGAATATCTTCCAAAAGTAAAACAAAGCAAAAAGAATGGAAACACTTCAAGGACGAAAAAAATCCGTGGACGTTCTCCAACAACATGGGAAACTTCATCTACTGAGGAAGATCATTTGATGTGGTCGAAAGCTTGTTTTTCTACAAAATAATGAAGGAAAGTAGTGGTGGAATGTAACCAAGTACATTTATTCAAGTATACTTTGGTACAGTTTTGAGGTATTTGTTTAATACCTTTACTCCATCTAGCTACTATATTTGAAGTTTAAGACAACACAATGAGCATCTTAGCTCCACATGGAGACAATATTAATTGGTACTTACATGAATGTATCTGTTTTAATATATTCAATAATATTACATCAGTACAACACAAACAGTGGTCGTTTTCTGCAGCATAACTACTTTTACTTTCTGCTGATAATTCTTCTGTTGTTAGATTTTGAAGGTGAGACTTTGACTTGAAATGGAGTATTTGTATATTGTGATATTGCTTATTTTAGTGAAGTACAAGAACCGAATACTTCTTCCACCACTTGCAAAAGGAGATTTCAGACGTGGTTTCGGTGTTTTTTGTACAAACTTCATTTCTACAACTTCCTGGAAACCACAAAGTTCAAAGTATCCACACGGATATGAAGTCAAAGAGGCGACAGGTGCACACACCACAAACAATACATCACCAACTTTACCTTTAGGGTGGACCAACACACTCAACTTGTTTTAGAGCTGCATGTTGCATGTGGAAGACAGTCGAGCTGCTTGAAAAGACTGAATAAGTGTCTTCTCTGTACACGTGGACACGTGTTTGTCTTTGAGGATTGCTGTGCGATCAGATCTCACGTGACGCTTCCAGGAATATGTGTCGCTTCGTCCGCGACAGCCAATCAGGAGACGCGCTCAACTTCAAAAGAATGAATTAATCCTCATGTTTAATCAGGGCTTAATCTTAATGTCTGCTCAGCACCGCGTGGACGCATGATATATAACATATGCGCGGATTAAAATGCTGAAAATGGAATGCTAATGAGAACGTAATCAAGAGGAAGAGGGACTAATATGGAGATTCATACTGACTGTTGAATAACACGTTTCAGTGTCAAAACTGAACACGTGAAGACATTTTAAAACATTCTTTATGTTTGACTTATATTTACACTTGTAGCTTCATATGAAGTTCAAAGGGCCCACTTGAAGTAATAGTATTGCTAACGGAGGTAATAAATGGAATCAGTAGCTGGTTTCACACATCATGAATAATGCATGTTTGTCCTTTGATTGGCAGATGATTTAAGTCTTACAGTTTAAGAGACATGGAGGAGGTCCGTTGCTTTCATCTTGATACTGTACGAGTCAGAACTGCAGGATTACATCGATACAAAGAGTGACTAAAGTGTGTGTCTCACAGCCTGATGTCTGTTCTTCCTCTGAGCCACAGATCGCCAATAAAAACACATCTATGAGCCTCACACTGTAGTTTATTCTGACTCAGCCTCTCACACACTGGATTCATCCGCCGTTGAAAATAGTCCCAAAACAAACGCACCATTTCCTCCAGTTTAGTTTGATAAAAAGTACAGTGAGCAGCTGTTTTAGGGGATTACTGAACATTTGTTTTTTGTTTTTAGACTTGACTGTGAGGTGTTATTAATGTTTTTAATCTTCAGGAGGAACCAATGGGCTTGAAGCTGAGAGACACTCAGAGAAGCAGACTGACATGTTGTTTTTCTCTCATGGGACTTGATGAAAAGAGACGTACAGAATAATGTAGGAATTATTAGTTTACTGTCTTTCTTTGACTCTTCATCAAATTCAACTAAAATGAAATAAGATCAAATAATTCTGAAGATTGTTATTGTTTGATGCTTTGCCTTTTGGATTGATTTCTCATTGATATTTTTGTGCTTTTATTGTAAAACCTATTTGTAACTTTTGTTTTGAAAAGTGCCATTGAATCACATCTTCACTTGGTTACGTACAGGAACAGAACGGTGGTTGCGTCAAGAGAACCCTATCATCTCATGTACATACATTTAGCATTTAGAAATATCATATTCCTAATTGTTGTGGATGTATGATTTGTTTATCCATGTGAAGTACAACATTTGTTCCTTGTCAGAATATTATAGCTTTGATCAGGGGATTTAAAAACGATATTCTTTTTATTAGGAGGGACATTAGAAATAAGAAAATATTGTCAGTTTGACTTTGTTTTTACTCTTCAGTATTTGTTTGTGTCTATGCTGTTAATGTATTCATTGATATCTTGTGTATTGAAGCCAAGTGTACATAAAAGAGGTTTCATCTTAAATGTTTGCTTCCCCTCAGGCCAAATATACTGCAGGAATATGATTCACTCTGTATCGTGCAGAACGGGAGTATGGAGGAAAACCTGTGATTACAGTGATTATTTCTCTTCCTCTTGCAGGACAGCGATAATCACATGCACGGCTTATTTTAGAAATGTGTTCTCCTTTATGTGAAGAGGAGCTTTCCCTCTCGTTCACAACGTATCTGAGTGCTGCTTCTTCCTCCCGTCGCTGAGGAGGTGGAGGGCGGATTAAAGTGAGGCTAATCTCCAATCCGGGCCTCCTCCTCCTCCTCCTCCTCCTCCTCTCTGTCGTTCCTTCAGTTCACCCTCCCTGCAGCTGCCGTGGTTGCTGTTCCACTTCTCCGCGGCGGCTTTATTCATGAGCAAGAGGGGACGAAGGGGGGAAACGAGCAAAAAAAAATTGAAAATGGCAGCTGTTTGTTTACGCGTTCCCACGACTCCATGCCAATTAAGCATCGTCATTCCGTCAGCCGCTTGTCTTCCCTGATTAGACACCCCTCAGCAGACAAGAGGGGGGGGGGGGGGGGGGGGAGGGAGGAGAGAGGAGGCCCGGGGGGGAGAGAGGAGGCCCGGGGAGGAGAGAGGAGGCCCGGGGGGGAGAGAGGAGGCCCGGGGAGGAGAGAGGAGGCCCGGCCACCAGCACCAACGAAGGCCTCTTTTGTTTTGTTTTTATAATCACGAATGATCTTTTTCACACTCTTTTAGGATAATTTCAACCACTTCCGGCATAAATAATGTTCATAATTATTGAATCACCTTCATCATATCATAAAGGGGCATTTAGCGCGCTTGTTTTTACGTGCAAAAGGACACTTCTGCTGCAACCCGATGCAGGTGATGTATGTGAAATCCACTCATGAAATAATGAAATCAAATGGACACGGTTTCTATTGTATTTTAAAGTTTTGTTTGTCAAGATATGTGCAGATTTAAGCCACCAACCAATCATAATCGAGTATAACATTTGAATGATCTTGTAGCGTAGAAAGGGTTTTTAAACGTACAGGACTTGGTCCGTTATGACCTTTAAAAACAACATTTAAACCATTTTTTTGGGAGAAAAATGGGACGAAAAAAATATATTTTTCCAAATCCACGAGAGACTTAACGAGCAAACGTTGAAATAAAACGAGAGTTGCAGTTGTTTAATTCGAACAGCCTTTCACCTTCTGCTCCTTTATTTGTGTTAAAATATGAATTTATGAACACATCGTACAAAAACATGAAACATAAACCGACTGAGTTGTAGATCATTGTAAAATAATCTAAAAGATTTCAACAACAAAACCAGCGAGATGTATGAATGATGTCACGACGAGGCAGCGATCGAGTCTTTTAAGAAAGAAAACTTCAACAAAGAAACGTCTTTTCTGACAATTATTGGGATCGAAAACATGAAACGTTGTAGATTTGTTTATGTTCAATGTGAATAAAGTGAATTTCAGGATGTGACTCCTTCAGCTCGACACACATCTGGTCCTGATGTTGAAATCAAATATAATAGGTGACAATTCGTTCATTGTTTTAAATAATAAAGTGAACGAATTATTGCGTAATGAATAATGTGCTCATTAATAACATGTTATGTTATAACCAACAGGGCTGCAGTGCGTTCATCAGGCCTCCTCCTCCTCCTCCTCCTCCTCCTCCTCACACAGACAAACACGAACTCTTCCTCTTCCTCTCAATGTCAAACTGAACTCACATCCACGTGAAACTAAAACCAATTTCGAACTTTGAACTGAAAACAACAACATTTGACTCGAGGCAGGTTGATGAACTGCAGCTTCGTCCTTCAGCAGAGCAGATGTGTTTCTCTGCTTATTATGGGATTATCACGGTTTAAATTGCAATTAGAGTCAAATGAATCACCGCATATGAATGATGTGAATATGAAGGAGTTCAGACCTGATCTGCTATAGGCCTATACTCTTATTATTATACTAATAATAACAATCATGATAATAATAATTATAATAATACTACCACTACTAATCATAATAATAATAATCATTTCAAGTCTAAATAAAAGTGAAGATTTTATTCTTTTGCATGTTTCCTTGTCATGACAGCCCTAAGGCAGCGTTTCCATTTAAAGGGGACGATAGCAGCAGCATCATGCATCGTGCTTCAGGTCCACACTTCAGGTTACTGTGGGAGAATTATGGGAGAATTATGGGGAAATATTTCAGAAAAATATGAAACAAAAAAAAGGTCCCAAATAGATGGAAGGAGGTGATGATTGACAGTGCTGAAGGTAAATATACAGATTTTAGACGTGAAAATGTGTTGGCAGTGAATTTGTGTGAATTTCAGATGATAATATTTGACAAAAGTCAGATTTTCTTCAGGGATCTTCTGTTCTGTTCAGAAAATCCAACAGCAGACAGAAACCCTCCAGTAGAGTGGTCCAATAGGTGGTCCAATAGGTGACATTGTAAGGATATCGTGCCGTATGTGTAGACATCTTGGCTACCGTTTGCCACAATCAGGCATTTGATCGACCTTTCGGCGCCGCAGACTTGCTGCTGCTGCGGTGTCTGCTGCAGAGACCATCTGTCAATCAAAGAGTCCAAACCAAAGAGACACAAGCAGGAGTGTGTCTGTGCAGCAGGAGAGATGTTCATCACGTCAACAGTTCGATGCTCGTGTGTTTAGTCAGTCATGATGATGAGTCAAGTCTTTTATTCACATCAGATACAAACAGAAGAAGAGTGACACAGAGAGGGAAAAAGAGAAATCCCTTAAACTGCTAAATAAAATGTCTTCATGTTTCCCCCTCAGAGGATTATTGCAGCTGTGTTTTGGGCGTTTGCCCTCCAGGCCAGTAGAGGGCGATAACACCGCCATGTCATGTCACTACAGCACCGTTTAAACCTCCTGAACACACGGCTTCTGGTTTGTTTGGATGGTGGGAAGAAACAACAGCTAACAAACTCAAACCGGATTGCAAGTGACAGGAAACAACCTGCTTCAGGTGAGTGTTTGTCATGATCTCCATGTCAGGCTTCACTGATGAAGTTGTTTCCACTTTTGTGACTTAAAAGAAGAGAAGCGTGCAGGTTTGAATGCAGCAGTGATTTCATAACGCTCACTGCTCTCAATGCGTCTCATTGATGTCATGTGGTTGTTTACATATTCTGGCTTTATTAAATCTTTTCATTGATCTCCAGTTCCTCCTCTGGACTCAGGTTTGTGCCCATCGTGTCTCTGGCATCCAGTGGAGACGCCATGAAGCCAACACACCTGCAGTCACAGTGAGTATTCTGGTATTTTGGGCTTCATGTTGCCAGCCGGTCTGAGTTCCTGAGCGGCCTCCGTCAACCTGAGCAGCCTCTCCAGCCGGACAGCGAACAGAATGCTCCGTGTGTGTGTGTGTGTGTGTGTGTGTGTGTGTGTGTGTGTGTGTGTGTGTGTGTGTGTGTGTGTGTGTGTGCGTGTGCGTGAGAGAGAGAGGTCCAGCCCCTCTTGTTGTTTGACTTTGTTTCATTTTAAGTTCACACATCGAGGCTTTTTTTCACCAAATAGTCACAGAAACTTAACAAGGAACTACTTTTGTTGGCACATTCATTTCTGCGTTTGCATACACATTCCAGCTAAGGTCAAAGGTTACTTACTGCATAATGTAACAAAGATGAACCAGGTTCCTGCAGGTGAACTTCCTCAGTTGCTAAAAAAGTTTCCAGTTAAAATAAAGACCATTTCCATCAGCTTGTGTATTCGATGGTTGGAGACCTTTTCTGGTTGCTTGTACCTTAAGTGAAGCACTTCTGTCCTCTTTGTCCTCCAAAATAAGACAACAGCATCAACGAGGAGTATTTACATTCAAGTCACAAAGCAGCTGAAAGAGTTGTGACTCATGCCAGTTGGGAGCAATGTAAGGTAGTTTGGCTGTTCGTTTCCCGGTATCCTACCGACAGCTTTGGTTTCTCATGCACATCCCGATGATAAATACTCGGCAATGCACAGAAAAGCACGTGAAAGGACAGATTCCGCACACCATAGATAATGCTCTGTCAAGCTCTTCTTCAGACATGAACCATCAAAACGTTCCTCAATCAGTGTTAAAGGTGCAGTGTGAAGGATCCGGCGCCATCTAGTGGTGAGTTTGCAGATTGCAACAAACTGAAACTTTTGAGAACTATACGGTGAATGTTCGGTTTGTCCGCTCTGGGCTACTGTATAAAAAATCTCACTCTTTAACCACGGGGTCGGTGGTTCAATTCCGGGCTCTCGCTGTCTGCTTGTTGAAGTGTCCTTGAGCGAGACACTGAACCCTTTTACAGCCCACTGCTCCAGGTGATTATACACGAAAAATACAAAAAATAATAACAGATCATGTTCCATTTCTGCTGATAGATCCGTCTAAATGCAGCACGCTGGCCCTTTAATCACAACCAGGTTGTTTTTGTGCTGCAACCTGACCGAACCTCGACTGTATCATCAAACATGTTTCAACTTTTAACAATTCTGGAAAGTTTGTCGTCGTCCTGCTTTTTGTGTTACATATTCGGTATTTTTTTATTTTGGAGGACATGTTGCTCTCTTCACTTCGTTACTTTCTGCTTGAAGCGTGACGGATTACTGGCAAACAATTCTACCACATAAAGCCCTGCGTGGGTTTCATCCACATCCACCACAAACTGGTTCTCTCTGTGTTTTCAGGTGAACTGGTGCATTTCATTTATGCTCCTCGCTGATTATTGGCTGTTTGGTTCGTCATTCTCACCTGAATGGAAGAAACAAACTGAATTTAATTCCTCCAGGAGCAAAAAAGTGTTACGTGCACCTAGAACTGCTGCACTGACGTGTCACTGACGAGTTACTGACGTGTCACTGACGGGTCACTGACGAGTCACTGACGTCTCACTGACGAGCCACTGACGAGCCACTGACGATTCACTGACGTGTCACTGACGAGTCACTGACGTGTCACTGACGAGCCACTGACGAGCCACTGACGAGCCACCTGACGTGTCACTGACGAGTCACTGACGTCTCACTGACGAGTCACTGACGTCTCACTGACGAGCCACTGACGAGCCACTGACGATTCACTGACGAGCCACTGACGAGCCACTGACGATTCACTGACGAGTCACTGACGAGTCACTGACGAGTCACTGACGATTCACTGACGAGTCACTGACGTGTCACTGACGGGTCACTGACGGGTCACTGACTAGTCACTGACGGGTCACTGACGAGTCACTGGCGGGTCACTGACGAGTCACTGACGAGTCACTGACGTCTCACTGACGAGTCACTGACGTCTCACTGACGAGCCACTGACGATTCACTGACGAGCCACTGACGAGCCACTGACGATTCACTGACGAGTCACTGACGAGTCACTGACGATTCACTGACGAGTCACTGACGAGCCACTGACGATTCACTGGCGAGCCACTGACGATTCACTGACGAGCCACTGACGAGCCACTGACGATTCACTGACGAGTCACTGACGAGTCACTGACGGGTCACTGACGAGTCACTGACGTCTCACTGACGAGTCACTGACGTCTCACTGACGAGCCACTGACGAGCCACTGACGATTCACTGACGAGCCACTGACGAGCCACTGACGATTCACTGACGAGTCACTGACGAGTCACTGACGATTCACTGACGAGTCACTGACGTGTCACTGACGGGTCACTGACGGGTCACTGACTAGTCACTGACGGGTCACTGACGAGTCACTGGCGGGTCACTGACGAGTCACTGACGAGTCACTGACGAGTCACTGACGAGTCACTGACGAGTCACTGACGATTCACTGACGAGTCACTGACGTGTCACTGACGAGTCACTGACGGGTCACTGACGAGTCACTGACGAGTCACTGACGAGTCACTGACGTGTCACTGACGTGTCACTGACGTGTCACTGACGAGTCACTGACGAGTCACTGACGTGTCACTGACGTGTCACTGACGTGTCACTGACGAGTCACTGACGTGTCACTGACGTCTCACTGACGATTCACTGACGAGTCACTGACGGGTCACTGACGAGTCACTGACGTGTCACTGACGTGTCACTGACGTGTCACTGACGTGTCACTGTGATTCACGGTTGTTTGTATTTATTTCATGGATTCCTCTCAAGGTGCCGTTCATTATAACTACCATGGTATTCATAAAAGTCTCCCCTAACAACCCTGGAATGATGCGGAGTTGTTTGCGACGGCATTACCATGAGAAAAGCGCCTCCATCTCAGTGCACTTATTTGACCTCTGACCTCCTCTTTGTGCCACCCAGACAGCAAATTGCTGCCGTGGTCGCGGCGGGTTCCCTCGCTGCTCGACTGCTGCATCTCGCCGGAGAGAGAGGGAGGTGGGGGGAGGAACGGGTGGGTGTCTCTCGTGTAATAGTAAAGTCAATTCCCATACACCCCCCCCCCCCCCCCACACACACACACACTGTCACACACGCTCCCACACTCTCAACCAGACAGGCTGGAGGACTCCGTCTCAGCAGCCTTTCTTTGCCGCCCTGCCGCCGTCTGCACCCCCTTTTCATGTCTGAGTTTTAATGAAGGGAAGGGGGACCCGTGGTAGGAACATGTTTAGGGGGGACCCTGAGACAGCGGAGGCCGTAGACTTTGCTCGCTCGTGTATATATAAATATATATATACACATATATCTGTGTGTGCCTCTGGCTTTCGGAGGCTTAATCCCACAGAGTTGCGGCGGCATGAGGAACATATGCGGCATATTACGGGGTGCAATCGCATTCACAGCGGCATCAATGGTGTCCTCTGTTTTTACCGTCAAAGCCTGGGAATGCCTTTGTGTTGCCATATGGTAATCGCCCGCGTCTGCTTTCAACACTCAGAGCAGCTTTTGATTACAACAGTGTTGTTTTCAGATTTTTGCTGCCTACAGATTTGAGATTGTTATTGATGCAAGATCTAATTATCATAAAGACAAAGTGGGGAGAGTGTTTTAGAGCAGAGACTGATGGTTCATCATCTCGGGATTTGGGGGTTTTGTAGACGGACAGCAGCAGCGTCTGTGGTTTGCTATCAGCTTCCTGTTTTACTTTAGAAATGTGCTTTTTTTTACTTTCATCTTCACAGGAAACAACTTAGTTCGGTCTCTGCAACAAAAATATTTGGTTATATTTAGGAAAAGATCGTCATTTGGGTTAAAATAACGACGGTCGAACAGTTACGTCGAACAACAGTCTCTTGGGTGAGAAACGTTTTTTATACATGTTTATTTGACCCATTGGCTCTCCCACACCCCGATGTGAGGGTTTTTTGCAGTCTTCAAACTTCCTGGTTCATGACTGTACGTAGGCGTACAAACGCTGTATGAGAACAGCCTCAGGAAGACTAAAAGACAACAACATGAAGCTAAAGTTCAGAAGTCCACAGGACTACAAAAATAAAACGTGAACTCAGTGACGTGTTCTGTCTGTCCGTCTCCTTCGCTTTGGTTCAGCACTACGGACAGCACCAGAACTGACACACAACCAGCGCTGTCCGTGGTTCTGAAACAACAGCTAAATGATGCATCTCTGCCGAACCTTTTTTTAAATTTATTTTTTGCTGCACCACGTCCACATAATGCACGATGAACACGCACATATAGAAATGGTCAGAATACAAATGCACGTTTATTCGTTCATTAGCTAGTTCCCCATTAGCTGACGCCGTGGCGGCCGCTAATCTTCCTGGAGGCCACAGAAAGGACAAAACACAATACATACAATACATGACGTGAGACATACAGTTAGAACAGTACAGTCCGAACAGTTCAAATAGTACAGTCTGATACAAAGTCCAGTCAGAGACGAGGATGTATAGTATCAGAACCGACCGTATACATCGTGCCATAACTTCTTCCAAAGAAGGACCAGGAGTCTCCAGAAGTAATGGAGCTGTCGTCACATGGTCAGTGGCCTGAGGTGAGCCTTTTTTTCCAGCGGTCTGTGAGGTCTGCCCTGAGTGCCGAATCACCGACACTTACTCCTGATTGCTCATTGTCCCGGACAACACTGGAGCCGGTAGGAGGCCATCAAGATGCTCCGTCCTCTGCCTTCCTCTCGTTCCCGGGGGGGGGGGGGGGGGGGGTCAGTCTCACATGCAGAGGTCAAGAGACGAGCGGCGACTTCTCACTTCCTGCCTCGATCCGGAGGGTTTGATTCGCAGTCAGCTCTCCGAGGTCCGGCTGTTGAACAATGCTCATCATGCACACTCGGAGGCCGTCCTTCCTTTGTGGCGTCTCAGCCCTGAGATGTTCAGGTGGTGACGGTGGGCTTTAGATTCAAACATGGCCTTTAGTGCTTTCATGGAGAGCAGCTCCCAATTCATCCAACAGCAGCACAGGCCTGCATCCAGGGAACTTACCTTCAGGCCACATTTGAACATCCACAGACTCCAGGACGTCGTGCGGACCGCACTCCCTTTGATGGGTCAGGCGTGGATCTGGTCATTCCTCTTGTACGCATCTCTACCCAATCAAGACAAAGGAAGTTTATTTTGGCAACTGGGAGGTTGATTCTGGAGCTACAAATAATAATTATTTTCATTTTTGATTCATGTCTTGATTACATTTTCTTTTTGGAGAAATCTTCCAATTGTTTATCCATAAAATGTACAGAAAATAGCAAAGAATGACGTCACAAGTCGCATTATGACGTCCTCAAATAGTCTGACTTGTCCGACCAACATTCAAAAACCCAAAATATTCAATTTAGAATGAAAGGAAAACCGAGGAAGTCAGAAAATTGTCAAATTTGAGAAGCTGGAGGCAGCTAATGTTTTGCATTTTTCTTGATGTATGACTAAATTGTATGTATTGGCTAAATAGGCCAAATATACATTTGTGTACAGCCAGCTGGACGGCTTCATTTATTGTGAACATTATTTATCAATTCAAAACCATTTAAATTGCATCATGTCTTTAACCTTCATATTGCTAAACTTGATTGCTCACCTCATGACTTCTGTCCAGCCGATGCAGGAAGTGGTCTTCAGAGGTTAGAGGTCAAAGCTCTAGCGGTGAAGAGACGGCATCGTGTGAGACACACAACAGCTCTAACATTTGATTCAAATGAAATCACAGACTGTGGAGCACTTTGTAATTCATTGCTTTGTAGAGAAAATGCGTTTGACGAACCCATTCACTTATATTCTCATGGAGGGAAGCTGTAATTCACAGTCGCTCCTCTCTGCTTCACTTCTTATCTCATCGCTAAGCAACAATTCAGCCGCACGAGCCACGTGAGAGCTTCCTGTTGAGCAAATACTTTGTGGACTCTGAGAACAAAACTAGAGAGCAGCGTCGATGAGCTGAACTCATCAACGCGACATGATATTTGCTGCGTCTCTCGTTTCGTTTCTGACCTTCCAGCTCCTCACTGTCCGTCTGCAGAGTTCATCTCGAGGCTTTTTTGTTAACATCGTTAGACTGTAAACTGTGTGTCGACAGTGTGGTGTTTGGATGGAGATATTTGATGTTCAGCATCAATATTGAGTGTTTTACTACCTTCAGAGGGGATTTTTTTGAAATGCCATTATTCAAATTTCTGCTTTGCTTTGAGTGGATTCAAAATGTTGAATCCACGCTGCGAAGAGGAGATGTTTGGTTCACGATAAAAATAACAACACAACCCCGAACAGATGACGATCCACCTTCTCTAATGCAGAGGGAACGTTTTAACAGTGAGGACGGCGGTGATATTGTAGCTTCATCTGTCACATGCATCTGATCTTTTCCTTCATCGTCATGTTTGTAGTTTCTGCTGCAGTTCAGAGACACGAGAGGAGGAAATGTGTTCTACGGTTCATTTCTGTACGAACAAAGTAAAAAAAGAAAACAAACGGATTTAACCATGTTGTATGAACAGGAAACAGGTTTCCTTTTTGTTTCATAAATCAGATAAACACGTTTTTTATTTAAAGTTTTTATTTTTATTTAAAGTTTTTATTTTTATTTTTGACGATCAAACTGCAACTTTGAACGTTGTTGCCGATTAACTTTAAAGATGAAGCGAGATGTGTCCTTTTGAGGTTTCCTGGAGATTTGTTTGATTTTAAAAAAGAATTTCGGCGGTGAGCAGCTCTTTCATGTCATCTGTGCATTGCATTGTGGGACAATAGTGTCAATCAACACATTCAAAAATCAAGGTTTAAAAAAAAAAAAAAAAGCAGCTGTGGACCAAGCATGGACTTATTTAGGCAATAATAAATGTGCTGTAGTTGGAATAATGTTTTAGTTTTGTTGAAAGACAAAGCAGAATAGTCTGGAGCACAAAACACGACGGTGCAAAACCTAAAAGCTGCTGTGGAGGTTTGCATTCAATCGTCAAGCGAATTCTGAGCGAACTTTTGAAATAAATCAGCTGGTGTGTTTGGTCTCATCAGAAGTTGGTGCTTTAAGCTTCACTTTGCACATGTTTCTGAATCCGTCAGTAGAGAGTAGAAGAAGAAGACGGCGACTGTAGAAACACCTGTGATTCATGTGAGGTACATTTTTTGCCAAGTCAGGAATTATTCGGTAAAAGGCGCTTCCATAAATCATAAAACAAAACGTTTTCTTTAAGAACTCCTCTGACCTTTAAAATGATTTTGCTCACATGAGACCACATGACCTGATGAAGATGAATCTAATAAATGGCGTCGGCTTGCTGCGTGAATGGAGCTAAATACACACATATCAAGTGTACGCCTTCCCTCCTTTCCTCCCGATGCCCTTCTTTGCAATCTCTCTATTACACACACACACACACACACACACACACACACACACACACACACACACACACACACGGGCTGAGCGGTGGCGTAATCCAATCAGAGCTCCTGAATGAAAGAGGGAGGAGGCGTTCATGTGGATTAAGGTGTACAACAGCTAACCTTATGGGATCAAATAAACACGTCGCTCCCAGGATCAGGGCCTCGAGCCGGAGGCCCCTCTGTGGCCCCTCTGTGGCCCCCTACCAACCATACTGGTCTTTCTATATCACGTCACTTATCTGAGCGTGGTATATTCACACGGATGGGTTTACATCGCAGTCAGTGCAGACTGCCACATGCAGGAACAAGCAAGATGTTCGATACTTAGCTCCACCCTCTCGTGTCTCTTCTGGTTGCAAAAGAAACCAAGATGGCAACAGTAAAACAAATCACCGAGCTCGAGGCTTCAAAACGGCAGTCCACAAACCAATGGGGTGACATCACGACGACTACGCCCAAATATACGGTCTGTGTTGTCGACCAGAGTCTCAGTAAATACCGTCTCAACATCACGGGTCGCTGTTACGGCTTGAAAACTGGGTATTTTTCTGAAAGCTGATAACTTGGCACTTAATAATATAGAATTCTTTTTTTAATGATGGTAAAGCTCTATTTTCACCATAAACATGACAATATTTCCCATTTCTGCCCATATGACATGATGGTAGTAACAGTCATCCTTCACACTAAAAGACAGAATCCATGCAACAAAGCTAAAACTGTCCAATGGGGCCGAGTGTGAAAAGGCCCTGAACGCGTAGGTCAGCGGTCCTCCGTCCTGGACTCGAGGCTGCAGAGCCCCGTTGCTTTTCATTGGAACCCTCTAATGAGGGAGCGACTCCACACCAGGGCCAGCAGGTGAATGCAATTAGCTCCAATTATCTGAGCAGACAGAAAACCAGCAGCGCTGCTGGTGTGATGTAGTGATGGCATGGTGCCGCCAAACAAAGCCATCAAACAGAGCGGGCTGCTGACGCTACCGGTGGTGAATGTGTGGAGGCGAAACCCGTGTTATTTAGTAGAAACAGATGTTTCCCTGTCTGACTTTTGAGGTGTTTGTAGAAAATGGCGGTTCTTGAAACGGGCGGTATGATTCTGAGGGAGCTGACACCTTTGCTCGCTGAAACACTTCTTTTATTCCAATAATAATCACGTTAACGGTACAATCTGAATGGCAATTCATTCTGCTGCTTTCTAAGACAGGAATCACATTTTCTGATGAAACAGTCGCTTTGATAGGAAGTTTAGGAGAAAACTACTCGCATATTTTGAGTAGTTTGTTGTTCTTAAGTGTAAATAAAAGAAATATTTGACAAAAAAATGTCATTATTAACTCTTCCATCATTGTGTGACCTCTTAATATTTATTTTTAGGACACGATGCATGTTGGCAACCACTGCTCCAGTGACACACACCACATTTGCTTGTGGTGGGTGGAGCCAGAAGGCCCAACCCTCCATGAACCAGCCCGACCCGAGCCCAAGCCAGATAAAAAAAACAGAATTTAAACTTTTTATTTTTGAATTTAAATAAAAGCACAAAGCCAACGCCGTGCATATACAGAACACCTTGACTGGCCTGCAAAGAGCCCTGAACCATGACCCCATCCAAGACCTTTAGGATGAACTGGAGCCAGACCTGATCCCCAACACAGTGTTCACGTCTGTTGCGACTGTGTCGAGGACAACGTGAACAGAGGAAGGGAGAGCAGGAAATGCAGATACACACAAAAAAAAACGTGTTGCGGAAACACACATAGCCAGTTGCCAAGGCAACCAGGAGCTCGTATGAAAGCCGTGAGGAGGTGGAGCACGGAGCCAGTCTGACAAGCAACTGCCACCGTGTGTGTGTGAGTGTGAAGGTGATGCAGTAACGTGTGTTTTTGTGCATATTCTTGTGCTGACCCATAATGACGGGGGGGGGGGGGGGGCATTAAGAGCCAGAAAGAGTAAATAACAAAAGATGCTGTTTCCATTAACCGTCGTCTGCTTTCCAGTTGCTCTAAATTGAATAACGAGATGTCGCTTTACGGCTGGAGAAACATACAGTGTACGCATGTTGAGGCTGAACACGTCAAAGGATTTATCGCCACAGCTGTCACATTAAGGTCGAGGCCATGAGGCCTTTTCAATGCAGCTGCAAAGACTCCAGATCAGTCGGAGCTTGAGTGTATTTTTTATCAAGAATAGTGTCACTGAGTTTTAACAGCAGCCCCGTCGAAGGCCAAAGACTGTTTAACCCTCCTGTTACCTTCACATTTACTAACATCTTTTACTATTGGGGTCAATTTGACCCCAGCAATTTCAACCTCCAGAAAATGATCATAATTCAAATTTTTCTCCAAGTTTATGTGTTAGGAACTTTTTGCTTGTTTGTTGACTACCTAAATAGCGCATTCGATTAAAAAAAAAAGACACCCACCCCCTTAAACATCCGGGAATACCTGTTAAGCAACGATGGAGAAATATGCAGATCAGAATAAAATCTCACTGATTGACATAACATTTAAAAGAGATCATTTGTTGGTGTTTTAATGGCTTTATATTATCTCTAAGTACATATTTTTGTTGTCTGTAAAGTTTGGAATGAAAAACTATTTCTGTTATTAAGACGAGTAACATTCGTTATGTTCGGGGTCAATTTGACCCCAGGAAAAACAAAACCAATTTCCAAAATTTTGAATGATTTTATTTTTTTTAAAGAACATCATCATCATCAGAACATCAGTAAAGAACACATAACACTTCCGTATATACAAAAAAACTATAAAAAAGACACGTGTGCATCAGGGATTGTTCTATGCTACTAATGCGAATATGTATGTGCGAATATGTATCTCCTTGTGGAGACATATGTAGACTTCTCCTTTAGAAAACAGAACCGTCAGAATATTAAATGGCTGGTTTTCAGTGTTCATACATATGTCACATGTTGTTGGTACAAGCTTTTTAAGGATCACCTGCAGTATGCTTCATGGTGTCCTGTTGTATTTTAAATAATCGCTGATTTATGGCCACAAGTATTATATTTTCAAACTGGGATGTGAACTACTGAAGTAAAACGCTCCCTCCACCCCTAGTTAGCCAGTCGTGGTTTGTCCCGATTCCAAGCATTAGTTGAGATATTTATCTCTTCACTGAGACGTCCCACGGATGTCTGGGTGTGAGGCCAGCAGGCTGAGGGGTCGGGGGTCGGGGGGGGGGGGGGGGGGTCAGCAGTGATGTCGTGTTTAATGGGGTGACGGTGGTGGTCTGCCCGACCTCTGACCTCTGCCTGGTCACAAAGGGGAAAACAAACATACGTTCTTTTTCAATGGGCTCTCACTCACGAGGGACAGCTCGTGGTGTTCCAGTTCATTAAATGGATTTGAACTTTTGCTCTGTGGTCAAGATGAGTCAGCGGTGATGAAGCGTCACTCCCCTCAGACCGAAGCACCAAGCCAGGAGAACCCAAAGGTCTGGTATCAACACAGGTTCAACCAGTGCGACGCTGCTTTGTTTTAGTTTGAAAGGTTAATGTTGGTTACGATAGTAAACATATACCTTTACTTTGACACTAACATAGACACTGGTGAAGGATTTACAGCAATCACAGCTATAAAGTTTGCTCTTCTTGATCAATCACTAAAATGTATTTTCATCAACTTTTCACGCAGTGGAATCATCAATTAAGTCTGTCTGTTCTCCGTCAGCATTGATTTGATGCGTCCCAGGTCCAAAGACAACGAGACGTCCAGGTCAAACTCAGACTAAAGTTGTTGGAAAAGTGAATGTTTTAGATGAGAAATATCTTATTTTGAATCTGCATTAGTTGAACATACTTCAACATGTAGTTTCAACCCAGTCCCTTGGAAGCAACATTTACTTTGTTTCTGAAAGTTCACCAAGTCCACAAAGATGGGAATGTGCAGATGTGTATTATGCCTTGCATAGAATGGAAGTGAATGGGTGGCAAATGGTCATTTTAGAAATAAATTTTCATTCTGTGTCACCAGCTTCACCACAACTTCACTTCTCACACAGCAGCCACGGCTCCTACAGTACGTGGTGACATATTTCAAGGTTGTCGCAGATTTCATCCCCTCCTTCCATGCTCAATTGTTTTGGCATCCTAATGTAGCCTTTGACATGAGAGAGAGGCGGAGATAATCAATATAATTGGCTTTAAAAATCTCATCAGGCCATTGTTCTGCATATCCAGCAATCTTCCTTTCAATGCTCACTTTCAGGCTATAAGATGGCTAAATATAGACGCAACCCCACTTATAGGGTTTAACTGGAAGTGTTTCACGCAGCCCAGTCAGTTGCGCTGACTGGACCGTTACGCTGTTGCGTTACGCTGTTGCGTGACGCTGTTGCGTGACGCTGTTTCGTGACGTTGTTGCGTGACGTTGTTGCGTGACATTGGTGCGTGACATTGCATGACGTTGTTGCTTTACGCTGTTGCGTTACGCTGTTGCATTACGCTGTTGCATTACGCTGTTGCATTACGCTGTTGCATTACGCTGTTGCGTTAAGCTGTTTGGTGGCGTTGTGGCGTGACATTGTTGCGTGACATTGTTGCGTGACATTGTTGCGTGACATTGCATGACGTTGTTGCTTTACGCTGTTGCGTTAAGCTGTTTGGTGGCGTTGTGGTGTGACGTTGATGCCTTACGTTGTTCTGTTACATTCCGTTGCGTTACGCCGTGACGCCGTGACGTTACGGCAATCATGGTCTTTTTTTTTACCTTCATTACTTTGTTCGCTAAACAATCGTTTCACGTTAACCATGTGGCATTGTGAGTTTCTACAAGCGCGATATGAGGCTGATTTGAAACATATTCATAAAACCATAACACCATATTTAGATGACAAGTGACTGATAAATGATAACAGCTCAACATGAGCCAATATATTCATCTGAGTATAAAATAAAAGGGAGAAACTGTTTGTCGGCGTGTTTTACAGTATTTTACTGTCTTCTCTGATTTAAAAAAAAAACAAACATTTTTTAGTCGCGTTTTTCTCCTCAGTATTCTCATGTGATGACAAAAAATGCCACAAAGCCTCCAAAACCCAGACAGACTCATCTCTGAAGAGTCTGAGTCCTCTGAATAAAACACATTTCATGCAAGTCACTGAACATTTCCTGTTCTTCACGAACAATACCACCCCCAGCCACCGAACACAAGGAACCCAGACCCAGAGGCCGTCACAAAGTTCAAAATCTCACACCGCCCCGAAGAACCTCAACCCTCCGCACTGCTTTTACTTTATTTTTTGATATGTGGCCCTGATGTGGCCACAGTGACACAATGCTCCAGATTTAATGTTGGGGGGGGGGGGGTGTGGCGGTTGTTGTTGCACATGGAAGAGTGAGAGGCCGGAGGGCGTGGCGGTGACTGTTAAAACGCAGACACTGACAGTCGCCTTGAACTTGAACCCCCCGTGAGGTCCCCTTGACCTTAAGCTCCTTTCCCGTGCTCCTCTCTGCCCTCGCCGGCGGCGGCGGCCTTTGTTGAGCTGTCGGCATTAACTCTTCACGCCCCCTCCTTTAACACTCTCTCCTCCATACCTCCCCCCGAGGGCCAAGCCTCCTCTTCTTCTTCCTCTTCTTCTTCTACTTCCCCTGATTTTTCCAGACCCATCTGGTCTGTGGCAAACGCCCCAGTGCGGTATTTTGTTTTCCCAGAATGCTAATCTGACCCAAGTTTTCTTTTTTTTATTCTTTTGTTTTTTGGCGGGAGATTCTCTGCTGGATTCCCGTGATGAGTAAAACCACCATTTGAGTCCGTTACAGGATCAGGATTCATGTTTGCCGGTGATTAAAACAGTCAGAGTTGGTCTTTTTTGGGGGGAATTCAATGAATAAATCTGTTGGACCCTCTCCAACATTCCAGCCTGTTGCCCCAATAAACATGTACTGGAACCCCGATCGCTGATGTTGGTTTTTTGATCCTACAAGACTGTAAAACCACGTTCATCCCCCCCCCCCCCCCCCGTTTACAGGATGTTTGCCTCCTAACTGTACTCTCTCCCAGGAGGTCTGTCCTGATTGTGTCTCGCACCATCATCATCATTTTTAAAATATTGAATTTGAGTTTTTTTTGTCATTTCTGAGAGATTTGTCACCAAAATTAGGACCTGTCACTGATCAAATACTGCAGTGCGACTTTCAAAGGAGATGCGTGAATTTTTTTTGATTTAGTCAAAACACCTCTATGGTGCGAAGAAAGTGCCTGGATGCTTGCAGGGGAGAGGAGGACGAGGAGAGGAGGAGAGGAGCCGAATGATTTAATCTGTTAATTTTTCTCAGGTCTTTTGGCTGTTGACAGGCAAGTGTAATGGTCCTTCAAGTAATGGAATCAGCCACTCAAGCAACACACACATGCACACACGCATGCAGACTCGCTCTCACACACACATTCAGCCACAGAAAGCACGCCTGTTTTGCATATGAATGACATCACCGTAAAGTTTTTTCTGGGGAGGTTTTGGCGGTTGGGGAGGACGGAGAGTGTGGGGGGGGGGGGGGGGGAGCGCCATGAAAGGGGAAACTTTAGTTAAATCACTTCCCGCTTCAGTCGCCCGCCCCGGCCAAACTACTTGACATTCCACGACAGGGCTCTCTCTGGCATTCAAGGAAAGCATCCTCACTGATCCGGACGTCCTCATCAGGACTGAGCTGCAAGTTTTTTGCAAACCTCTCCTTCATTACGTAAATACATAAGCTCCAAGAAATTGGTTCGAGGTGTGAGTGGATTTTAAGCTGCGGAAGCTGCACGCTGCCTGTACATAATGACAACACTCAGTATTGGACGCGTCGTCGCTGTCAGGTGAAAAACCTGGTTTTGGTGATTTTCATGTTTTTAACTCAAGTTGAGGGACTGAAGATCCTCGAGCACCAAATCTATTAGCTACTCAACAACTGAAAAAAGTTCAGCGATGTCAAGCTCGGGAACAAGACTTTAAATGTAGTTTCTGTAAAACAGACATTTTGAGAATCGTGTGAAGGCCTTTGAGCGTAGTTCGTGGTGAAACCTCGTGCCAGAAAATGACTGTTAGCAGCGCGAGGTCGGGCACTGTGTCGTGCACCTCTGAATTCTTTTGTAACTTGGTGTTCACGTGTAACTATTTACATGTTACGGGATTTTACAAAGACGGCCAATTAGTTTCAAGATGCTTTAGAAACACGAGGTCTTAAAAATCTACATTTCAGAGCTAACACTTAAAAGCCGCTAAAACAGCAGTACTGAAAAAGTACCACTACATTACCAATACTTCCCTCAGAGATGTAGCAGAACAGAAGCATAAAGTTACATAGAAATGGAAATACAGATATCTCAACAATGTTACTTCCCACCACTGGTTGAACTGGTTACATGTAACTGTAAGTTGAAATCTAGAACTCTGAAGAACCTTTTATTTCATACGCCATTTAGCACTTTTGTTCCGTGACATCTTTTGAGCGGCAAATCACCAAATCAGAGCTCATTGGCTGGGATCAAATCCCCGAAAGGCTCCGTGTTCGGCTGCTCAGGCCTTCGTCAGATTCCTAGATATCGTCTCTCCTGGGAATTAATGCAGCAATATTCTCTTTTGAAGCATAAAACCTGGTGATAGTAAACCAATCACAACAGGACACCTTTTTTCCATTTTCCCCAATCTGTAGGATAGCACCTGAATGCACCATACTGTCAGGCTATTCCTTTTTCTCCTCTTCTTTCAGCCTCATTACCAAATGATAATGTAGTTTTAGCAAAACAAATGAAGCAGTTTCCTGCCGGTATATTGTCTCATCCAAGTGGAGCAGTCGAAATAAATCAAGATGTAATCATGTGAGCAACAAAAACCACAACTTTAACCGGGTCAGCGGTGCATTTTATAATGTGTACAAGGGGCGAAGCTGCTGGAGTCTTTATAGTCTTCACCCAAAACAATCCATCTCAACACACACACACACCCCTCTTTATTCATCATCTATATTTATTGTAGTTTGAACGCTTCACGGGACGACGTTCCCCCTAAAAGCATCTGAAGCCATTTCGTCTTCGCTCGCTGAACAGAATTGCCGTTGCAGCTCACAAAGGTGGACAGATCTGGCCGGACGCCCACTTTTTTTCTTTCTTCTTGGCACTGACCACGTTTGTGTCCAAAGACACACACACACACACACACACACACACACACACATCCTCTGTCCTTTATAGCGACCGGTCGCCAACACGCTTCCCTCCAAAATCACAGGGAACGGCCTACCGGGGGCTCATTCCTGCATAGCAATGTAGAGTTCGTAGACCTTTGGACGTGCACCAAAACCCCCACTTTGGATTTGGTTTATGGATCCGATCTGATCCGAGCGACATTGATGTCATCGCGGCGCCATCTTGGAATCTGATCGCAGCCATTTTGTGCTTCATGTCGAACGGTCGCCGCACCCAAACCTCCAATGAGAGCGGCTCCTTCAGGGTCGCTCAGCACATCGAGCGTAATGGAGGCTCTTTCCTCTTTTCTTCTCTTCGCCCTCACTAACCCTTTATTTATTTTTTCAGCACGGACAAGCTATAACTTAGACTGTGATCCAACATGGCCGCAGATGACAGCCCCGGTTGTACGCCGTCACTCCGGCTCGCTCCACGGTGCTTAACGCCGACACTCGGTTCATTAAGGCCCCGTAGTGCTCGGCTAATGCAACTCGCCTCTTGGCAGCATGACAAAACAACAACTGTGAATCAGATTATGAGGCGCCGTAACGCCGCCAAGAAACACCGCGGGCCGAAGGGCGAGCCGTCGCCCGCTTGCTCTCTGGATGTTAACGGCGGGGACATAATGTAATTGCTTAATAAGAGCGCTGTAACGTTTGCACGGAAGCTGTTGTTCATGTGTACGACGGCTCGTTTTAACGCGCGGCTGTAAACAAGAAGGAGGAACGGCTCGGGAAAGACTCCGCCGCCACGCACCGACGATGCACACACCCGAGGGGAGGAGGGCTGCATTAAAAACCTCTTTCATTGAATTACACGAGACTTCGTCGTAAAAGATGGAGGGGGGGGGGGGGGGGGGTGAATGAAAAGCTGTACTGTAAAAGGGTTACATTTCATTTGTTTTACAGTGGGATCGCCCTCTTTTACATGACAATGCTAATGAATTGGGGGGGGGGCATATGTTAAACGTTGGCGCGTTCGCCATATGTGGTGTCAACACCGGGGCTGCACTGTGAGACGGAGCTCTTTGTTTCTCCCCGGTAGGACGGCATGTGTGCTGATGCATTTTTGGGTTTATTACTCATCTACATGACCAGAATGAGGGTTTTTCACTACTACAGCATCTTAGTGCCGACGAATACGCTGATAAAGAGACAGGACAGAGCTCTGCTGTTCCTCTCTTGCAGCTCGATGCCAAACACTCCAGGAAATGAACCCACATCCCTGATGGTGTTTTTGGAAGATTTTTATGTTGATAATCTTTTCATTTGGCTGTAATATTACGTTGGAGCTGAATCACAGTTGATTTCTCTGTAGACATTACTGTCGCCAATAAAAAAGGGAAAACATTTGAGTAAATTTAGATTTTTGTCTCTTTTTTTAAAGTGTCGTGTCTCCCTCCATAGTTTCTTATGTTTATGTATTTCAGTGAGTTACATCATTATAAGATTTTATATTTTACTGCTGGATGTCCAACCTTCCCATTGATGATCTCATGCACGTCAAATAGAAGAAAGATACATGCACACAAGCCACTTCTTCCCCATTGTTTTCAATGTAAACCTTTATTACTATTCCAACTCATTTTTCCATACAAAGGCACATGTGGTGAACACTCATCCGCAGCCATCAGATTGCACAACACAAACAACGCTGCGCACATAAAAACAAGAAAGGCTACATGGAGGCGTGGCTCAATGGATATGTTTAATCTGCATTTAAGAAGAAAAAATGAGATCTTAGTGCAACCGACTTAATTATTTCAGACCACAATTCAGGGTTTTTATGCCCCTGGACTTTTCCTTTTTTTTTGCTGAAGATTAAGAACATAATTTCAAGCTTATCCAGGCAGATAAGTAATTGTCTTGAGCACTGGGATGTGCATGATTATCAAAAGAATACATTTTCTAAATTAGGCCAAGATAGTCTCCCCCTTGAATCAATTGCAAAAAAGCACTGCATAGACATAAGATTGTTTAAAGTAATATGTAAAAGATTTGCATAGATTACCAATCGTAATAAAAAAATTTGCCACTTCCCGAAAATTAATATAGAATGAATTAGGCTGCGATAATACTTTGCTTTATTGCACTTCTGTGTGTGTGTGTGTGTGTGTGTGTGTGTGTGTGTGTGTGTGTGTGTGTGTGTGTGTGTGTGTGTGTGTGTGTGTCAAGGACAGGATATTAAGGCAGTGTTTGAAGCCGATGTATTTGTCATGTCTCTCCTGGCGATGCAGGTTAGCTGCTGTGGACCAAACTGCTGCGTTTTAATGGCGCGGCGTGTTCTGTATACACGCAGCCCATGAGCCGCGCTCAGCTACTTCCTGCTCATCAAACACACTTTGAATATTACACGCGCCGGTCCACGTTTACTCAACACTGTGGCTGCACAGTCGCACCAAAGTCTGTTAAGGCTGCGAATATGAGATTCGATGCATTATGAAACTGAGCTGTGTCGTTTGTCACACACACACACACACGCTCACACACACACACACACACGCACACAAACACACACACACACACGCACACAAACACACACACACACACAAACACGCTCACACACACACACACAAACACGCACACACACACACACACTCACACTCTGACTGTAATATCTGTATTAGCAACGGGAATGTACGCTCCTCAAAAAACATTTTTCTTCATCTTTGAAGCCCAAAAATAAGAATCCAGAGTGAGGATGAAAAAGGGTCTCCAAGCCCCCAAAAAAGAAGATTAAACAGTTGCATAGAGTATAAAGACGACAGCTCACTCCTTCGCCATTGTGTCCGCCGACACACGGAGCCGTCCAATCGCAGTGCAGTATTATTCACTGCTGCCGTGGGTCTCACATTCACGTGTCTGAGTCCTAGCAACTACAACAAAAAACAGGAACCCAACAAAAAACGTGGGCGACGACTCAACAAATGAGACCGACAGTAAGTGAAGCCTATATGTTGGTTGAAGACGCTTGATATTCATGTCTGGTGTTTACATGTACTAAGAATAATAATTACAAAGTGCCACACCCTCAAGAGTCACAACACGGCAGTTCGTTCTCAAGCTGCTGATCGTCTTCCCGCCATAGTCACAGTCCACGAGGCCTTCTCAGCCCGTCCTGCCGGGGTCACACGATGCGTCAGACGATGCGTCAGACGAAAGAGGTGCAGACGAAGCGGCGACGCTTCCAAAGTCACGGGCAGGAATCGTGTGCAGGAATCCGCCGCCGTTCGTCGTGTTTGGTCCCGGCGCGAAAAAGGAGACGTCCCGCCGCTTCAGATCGCAGCTCGGTGCCGACAACATTCACCTGCAAAGAGAAAGATGGCATTAAGATGGGGGCGTCGACTCCTGCGGGTTGGAAAATCAAGTTTACTTTAAAGAATCGGTCACGTTACAAAAAATCTGTAAAAACTTCGTAAATAGAGGTTGTAAAAATGGAAATATTACGTTTTTATCTTTTTAAAGATGTGTGTCGTATATAACTGTGTTATTCTGCACGAAAGACATTTTTTGAGTTCTCTCTACTTCGAGTCATGATTGTGCTGTTTCCATAGAGGAGCAGGACTTTTATATGTTGCGGTGACGAAAAAGTAACAGAGCAAAATGTGACCGAACTGCTTGGGGTTAAACATGAACAATAAGTGACGAGGACATTCCTCGTGTGTCCTAAATCTGGGCCGAAGTAAGAGCAGCTCCATGTACCGGCTGAAGGGATGGCGGGGGGCCAAAGTTGAAAGGCCTTAACAGGAGCCTGGTACGCTACGAGCTGCTCACACAAAGAGAAAGCATGTGACGCACCGTAAGCTAGGTTGGACTTCAAACCCCACTTCTTCTTTTTTTTTCTTTTTTTACATTTTCAAGCAGCTCAGACAAGCAACTTAAGATATTACGGCGAGTCACTGAGTGCAGAGTGAACCGATAACGCAGCCGTCCAGCTTAGCGGCAGAAACCAACAACCACCGTGCTAATTAGCATCGCCTGAGATATGAGCGAGCGGCGCGTTAGCCTTGGCATTTAGCACAACGCCCGTTGTTCAGAGCGGGTGCACTCAGGGCCAGGGAGGGGGGGGGGGGGGTGAGTATAAAAGGCAGTTTTGGGTATTGGTGTCGCTTTGAGTTATTGGCATCATGGTCTTGTTTTGTTGAGAGGACTACAGTGAATAAGCTTGTTAATGGTAAATTTACAGCCCCAGCATGTGGCCTAATAAAACCAGGGGATAGAGGGGATGATGAGAATGATTGCGATTTTGTGTTCGTGTGTGTGTGTGTGAGTGATGAGGAGGACGAGGAAGGGGGAGGTTAGCGAAAGGGAGAGAGACAAGTGGAAGGCGCCGGTAATTAAGAGTCCAAAAGAGTGTGTGAGAGGCGCACAACGCTCAAAGCAAACTTTGAGGCTGGATTCCTCACTTTTTATTTATGCAACCCCCCCCCCCCCTCGTCACTCTCTCCCCTCGCTCTTTACTTGTGTCCCTCATGCTGAATGAATAGCTATCACGGTGCTACGGTGTCCTATCTAGCCCCCCAACAAGCCCTTTCTCTACACCCCCCCCCCCCCCCCCCCCATCCTACACAGCTCTGAATGGGGAGCCGGATTGAGCAAACAGTCAGGCTGTCAGCTCAATAGGAGGTCTGGCCGTGAACTTGAAGTCCTTCCCAGGCCCCCAGCCTCACATTAGTGTGGGAGGGGTTGGTGGAGGTGGTGTTGGGAGGGTGGTTTGGCAGCCAGACTTTTGGGGGGCCCCTACGTGCCAGTGTTGGTGGGGGGACCCCTGCCACAGAGGTTCCCAAGGCTGGTGCTCTTGCTGTAGCAATGGGGGCAGGGTGCCCCAGCTGCCTGCTCCCCTCCCTCTGCAGCACTCAGTCTGGGCAAGGAGGGGTGCTGACGATGGGGTTTGTGCAAACGGGACAGTGTCTGCTCCCCTGCCAGAGCTCTAGACCCTCACACACACACACACACACACACACACACACACACACACACACACACACACACACACACACACACACACACACACACACACACGAACATACAGATCCAGACACAAGCTGCCGGCCGTGCCCCCCCTCCCTCACCTCGACTGGCTCCCGGCCCTCCCAGGCTTCTCATCATCTCATTAGCCAACGCCAGCCACTCCACTGTCTACCGTTTGCATTGTTTTGGGCTCTGCATAATTTACACAGTAAATTGAGAAGGACCCCGGCCCCCTTCACTCAATCCACCACCTGTTTTGCGGAGGCCTGGCAGTGATTAGTGCGCTTCTTTGGGGGTTTGACACAGTTACCACAGCACTTCTCGGGGAAAGCCAAGCGACGTCTTTTTTAAGGCGGCATCATCAAAAATAGAAATGCAGAAAGCTTGCCATGACCTAATTAGAGAAGCGGTCTCACTTGTAGTTTCAGCCGTGTCAATATTGTAAATCAGTGGAGTTAAACACTTAAAAAAAAAAAAAAAAGCGTTGGCTTGTCTCCTTGGACCTTGGATGAAGAGATGCTTTCGTGTGTTTGAGCAACAGTCTCTTTTTCCTCTCCCACCTTGACCCAAAAGTCTGCAGTCCCTCTGTTAGCCCTACGGACTGGCACCCTCCTGTACGTTAGCGTTAGCATTGTCTCTCTGACCTCCACACCAAACAAAAGGAGGTCTCTCTGTTGCGAGCACAATGGCGTGCACTGTTTACCGGCTGCCTTACCTAATCAGGCCCGGCCGACGCTAATTGGTGTTTCGGTTTAAGCGGTTTTCATAAAGTGGTGAGCTCCTCCGTTTGGAATAACACCGCACTATAACGAGCTCGCTCGGGGAGAACAATACTCGACTTGTCTGAGCACCGACTGCCCTCCGACGCTCGCACAAAGAGAGGCTTTCCAGTGCTGAAACTCTGCCTATCGAGGTCCCACTTCTTCTCCATCTCTTCCCTATTATTTCTCTGTCTCTCTCGCCTGTTTCGTGTTGATCTACTGCAGTGCCCCTCGATGAGAACATGATAAGCGAGCGGTTCATGGACATCATCACGTTGCACTCGACAGATGTGCCCACCTTGACATCAATTTAAGGAGTTGAAGAAGAACAGAAGAGGTTTCTCAGAATGACTCTAAAAGTCAGACGTCTGTTCGAGCGACTGCAATAATAATAATTTAAAAACTACCACTTTTGTTTTACGTCTGTGGCCAAAACATAGCTCACAAATCCTCGCGTGTTCTGCTGAGTTATGAAGTGTTGCCTCTGTTGTTGTCCAGAAGGCACGGCTTGCATCGTGTCTCCAAAATGGCAGCCGCCGCCATGTCGGGGCACACACACACACACACACGTGTGTGGGGATGGGCATGAGAATTCCCAAACGTGGAAAGAAAACATGGCGCTTCGGAGGACAGATGCCCACTGAAAGCCTCCTGAGAGAGAGAGGCATTGAGCACAGTGATTTAATGTGAACACACATACAAAACATGCCCCGCCCACATCGACTCTCCCCCCACACCACCATCCCCCCTACCCATCAGCACATCTTGTGAATCGTGCAATTAACAAACACATCCCAGGTGATTAAAAACGGAGGCTATCGCCCGCTGGAGGAAGGGAGCGAACAGGGAGGTGAGGAGGAGGAGAGGATGGAGTGTCGGGGTTGGCGCCGGTGGAAAGACGCGACATGGCGGGCGCTGTGGGTTTTTGGTGTGTTACCTGCACTGACTGGTCTTTCCACTTCCATTTCATGCCAGCGTTGCTCTAAGATGGTGGCGCGGGGCTGCGTCTCGCTGTACAGGAAAAAGGGGGCAGTCTGCTGAGGATGGAGCAGAGGAGGAGGAGGAGGAGGAGGAGGGAAGAGGCGATGCAGAGGAGGGCGAACAGAGAGGGAGGGCAGAATCAAACGAAACCCCTCCTCCTCCTCTTTCTCTGTTTTTCGGTCTCCTTTCTGCCAGCTTTCCTTCAGTGGTGTGGTTGGTAGCCTGCACAGAAAAACGTGGAATAAAAAAAATCAGAGGGCAAGAAGACAAAATGATGGACTATCCATGAAAACGCACTTGTATAGTTCACGGAGGCATATGAATGCAAGCTATGCATGCATGTGAATGCATGTATACACATACACACACACACACACACACACACACACACACACCAACACCTTTTCATGTCTGTTCTCATGGTACAGTCTGCCCCTGAGCATGCAAATGACTTTCATTATGCAAATGCATGCTAATCAGATCCAACCATCTGAGAATCAAGGGTGGGAAAGAAAAAAAAAAAAAAACTCGACACAGAGATTGAATGAAAGAATGAAAGAGAAAAAGGGGACAAGAGAAAAAATCCTTTTGAGTGGCAGGAGGCGGTAAGTTAGGTAAATGCTCTGTGGAGAACAACGCTAGCCCGTTCGGACAAACACGATTACCTCCTTTTATCGCGTCTACGACTTAATTTTTTAAATTTCATTCACCAGGTTTCTTTAATTTACGCGAGGTGTCTGCCTTTCATAGCGAAAGGCTTACCTGTATGTAAACACCACGCCACTTAAATTCAAGGACGGCGATGATGCTCCATGTTCCTGTCACCTCGTTCTTTGCATCCGCAGTTAAGCATCGCTGAAAATAATGCAGCATTTTTTCAGCATTGGTAGAACTGTAAACAGCTGTTCGGCACTGTTTACTCTCGGCAGTTAAGCTAACGTGAATATGCCGGTAAATCCTCATCGAGTGTTATTGTGCAGTTCTTAACAGCTGACTCGAAGCCCGTGCTCTCAATTCTAATACTGTCTCACTGCAGCCAGTCTCATCAATAGGATGCTCTGTATTTGTATCTGTGCAAAATAATAAGCAGGACTAGCTTAAAGCTACTCATTAGGTGGCTAAATGCTAGTAGCACTAACACAGATAGACCACTTTGGATATCGGATGAAAAGGGGTGATCATTTAAATTGCTTGAAATCAGCATCTGTCTTTTCCAAAATCCGTCCCTCGTCTCACACCTGCACATGGAAACCTGCGGAGCCTAAAACCATAGTACAGCACAATGTAGCCAGCTCGCCAGGTTCAATATTCACCAGCAGGTGGAGGTCTACATCGCGCAGGTTTAGCTGCATTGTTCGTGAACCCTATCTATTGAAAGAAATCAACAAAGAAAGCTGACTAATCGGCGAACAGAGCGCGCTCTCTGATTCTGCTAATACTCTGAGCCCCGGCAGAAAGGATCCTCCATTAGCCAGCGGAGGAGGGAGCCAGCTTTTGTCTCTGGGTGTCAGCAGGGGAAGGCTACGTCTGAAATTGGAATAAGGTGGTAAAAACAGGGGTGACTCGGAGTGTGAGAGAGTTGGGGTGGGGAAGCGGGGAGGAGAAGGACTAACAGGGGTGGGGTACCGCTGAATGGTGGCAAACCTCTCCTAATTGGCACTTGACATTTTTTTGCCACTGGCACTGGAGTGGGCCAGCTTTCAAGCCCTCTCTGGATCCTTGTTGGAAAAGTGCCTTATGCAAATATGGCGACTGGGCTCTATTGTGAAGCCTCTGATATTAACAGCTCACGCAACAGTGAAATTGTGTGCTTACTCTGGACTCGTAGGTGTGTGTGAGAGAGAACGAGACAATGGCAGCGGGAGCAGCTTCAGTCTGAACAGACCCTTCATCGGATGCTTTGCCAAGTCATTTCACCAGAATGGGCTTTTTCCTGAGGGCCGAGCCTCTCGGTAAAAGCTTTATTAACGACTGAAGCAAACAAATGCGTGCACTGTTTTCCTCTGGCTCTGAGAGTGTCTGTTTATATACTGCTGAATGGCTCGATTTATTGTGGTTGGGAACACTGAAGGTATGGATAGAAAAGGCTTCACTCGTTTCTCTTTGAAAGACATTTCCCCTCTTAAAACATCACTGTCTCCGTTCTAAATGTGAAAATGTATTCATGCCTCAGCGCCGTGCCGCACTCCCTCTGATATTTCTTTCTTCCTCTGTGTGCCCACATTGTTTATCCTTAACTCGCTCCCTTGGGTGAGCACAGCTCGAGATCTGAAGATATCTGCAGGATCCCTTTTGGAGGCAAAAGTTGGCAAATCACTGGAGAAATGTTGCAGAAGTGAGCTACGTTTTCAAAAGCAGTGAGAAATGATGAAGAGGCCAGTGCTAGACAGCTGGGCCAAACACGCTCTTCTAAATCTGCAAGGTCTGAAGCGTTCTCGACGTCTGAGAGCACAAAGCAAATTTCGTCTTTATCTCCGCACCAACTGAAAACCAACAGGGAGGCAAACAGAGCGACGGGTCAGACAACAGCAGTCAACCCCTGTGTGGTCCGAGCACAGTCAAAGTACACCTGTTACTGCTACATTGCCAAACTTAATCTCCTTTGTCTGGCAAGGCCCATTGACTTTTGCAACTTGGGGGGTGGAAGGGAATGCCGAAAAATAACAGGGTCTGGCCTTCGGGTTTGGCCTTCTGCTTCGGCCCAACAGCGAAGCCATTTTACAAACCCCATTGGTGTGTTCCGTTGAGTAAAAAGAGAGGCAGAGAAAAAAAAGGGGGCAAGAATCACTGGGTCTTATTCAGAAAACTGTCTGGCTGCTCGGACCCGACGGGGGTGAAGGGGAGGCAAAGGGGCGCATTGTCCCTCAGTGACAAGTGGACTAGCTCTATTGACTGTAAAGTCCACTGGTGGGGAGGCGAGTAGGACTCGACCACAATGGCTGTTTTTCTGTTTGACACTTAGAGTCTAAATCTGCTGCTAAGACAAACCCACCTCCCTACTCCGCCTCCTCTTCGCACCCCTCCCTGCCTTCGCGCACTTTCTATTTCCAACTCCGCCATGGGACACAGACCAAAGGCCCTGAGGTGGCTTTTAGGAACTCTCCGATCTCCGTGCCATTTTCGGGGAAGGCAGAAAGCTAAGATAGTCTCTGCTCTGGGGTCCCCAGTGTGAAGTGCTCGTGATATAACTGTGCCACACACAGAGCCAGTACAAAGCATTTTGCACCATGATATGCATCTCCCAGGGTACTGCTTAGGGTATAAACACAATCTGTCCAAGACTTCAGTTCCCATTTAGCTCCAACACTGTAACTGACACACAAAAAAAGGCAGCAAAAAAGAAGGTAACTTATCTTTACACTGCTCAAAACGTGCACCTGTTAAATTCGTAAATGCACCCGGCTCAGACGTGCACGTGCTCGGATATTAGTCAGGCACAAACCTCAGTCTATCATTTTCAGTAACAGATCAAAGCCACGGCATGCTACAAAGTCTACACTGTAATAAAAACAAGCCGGCAGCAGCACAGTAGAAAGGGAACCGGGTACTACTTTCCCCATCCAAGAAGGTGACATCTCCGGCTGTCACTTCCCGTCAAGGCCCTCGTTCCTCTCTCTTACTGAGCTGAGCCCAGAGCTCAAATGTCACACTCAGCACCTGCAATGCAGCAGACAGGCAGACACAACTGCAGGGCTCGAAGAAATTGACATCGCGAGGTGAGGTTGCCACGCAAGCTTTTAGGGAATTTCACTTTGGCGCTGCACAACTGCTTCGACTTTGTACCATGTCAAGCTGAACATAGCCAAACTCCAGGGTTGATGCTTTAGCCGAGCCATGTTGAGACAGCAAACCGCCATGTGGAATATGTATTACAATTGGAGTTCACCGCTTAGCCGTGTAGCTCCAAAGCCTTGAGACCTTGGGGACAATCCTTAACGGTCTCTCTCAGCAGGAGCGACCCTCTAGCTTTGATGGGCAGGAAAGAAATCACACCTTCAATCAGCCATCAGAGGCCTTGAGGTTGGAGATCTGATTGACCAATTACTCCTCACCATGAGCTCCGGCAAAGAACCTTAGGGCTGAGATTGTTCTCTTCTCGCTCATGGATCTCGTCACCGGGGGAACTTTCTGCTTGATTGCCCCTGGACCACCCCCCTCCCCTCTGGAGCCTTGCAAGCCCCTCTGGAGCCTTGCAAGCACACACAGCATTGAGTGAGATCCCATCGGGGCCTTTTCCACATGGTAGCACCTCACGCAATGGAGGCTTTGCCACGGCCCATTCACAACGAAGCCAACTGTCACGTCAAATCAAACAACGGCCAGGACCCCAAAGCAAACATCTTTTCATGCAAAAGGGAGAAAAGAGTAGGTGGGAAGGAGAAAAAACTTAACTTAACAAAACTGGCCTCAAACTAATTCTTGTCTGTTCGCTGAGCCCGGATTAACTCGGAGGGAGCATTCTTAACTCACACAATCCCGTCCAAGTTGGAACATATGTATAATTCATAGCTCCGTATGTGGCTCCTGTGATATAAAAGGCCAACGATTCTTCTCATATTGCATGTTCTCTTAATGCCAAAGATGCAACCCGGCAAAGCTGAAATTCATGTGAATAAAGCATTGACCAAACTGGCTAGCAAAAACTGATTAGCTAACAGCGACTTGTTAAACGACTTGTCAAAGTCTTTGGTGAATCAGTGTGGGTCCTTTTCAGCGATGCCCCGTCACTCCCAGCCATGTGATACTAAGCCCCTGCATGCAGCCCCCCACACAGAAGGATCATGGGGCTTATTAGATTAAAAGTGATCCTGTTGCACCAACCGTACTGCTATGGATCACTGCCACTGGCTGCAGGGAGCTGTACGCAATATGTACGGCAATGTGCCATTTATTTCTACCTGCCTCCCAACCATAGCCTTACATTTCTAAATGTCGATGGATCGAAACGGCAAAAACAGACAGTCTCACAGTAAAGTTATTAAAAGGCCATGTGGACCTATATCCACTCTCTCACACACACACACACACACACACACACACACACACACACACACACACACACACACACACACAACTAGCAACCTACCTTTTGCAGCATTCGGGTCCCAACTCCTTTTAAATGTCGTCCATTTTCTTCATTTTCTTGCAGTTCTTGTCGCAGTTTGTGCTTTTTTTGGAGGGAAGCGCGTTTTGGGGTCTTGATGCCTTTTCAGGAGTGTAATGGGATTCTTGTTACTTTCGGTTATCTAGCTTTATGAAGAATGTACATCACTCATACAGCTAGATAACCAAAGATAACAACCAACCCCTAAGGCTACCCATCCTCTCAAGCCGCGGGCGTAGTGACATGGCCGAAGTTCTGACCTGCAAGCAAAGAAGAAAGTTGGTGATACAAACATAATTACATCTCTTTTAATTTGACCACAGACTAACTTGGTAAAATGTTATAAGTAATGTAAATAATCAGCAATGTCTAGAAATCCCCCGAAAAGAAAACAGCAGTTGACGCCAACTCTGAACAAAGACGTTACTCTTCTGCCGATGTTTTTTTTCCCCCTCACTCAACCTACAGCGGCCCTTAAATGTCCTGACCCCTTCATTTTGTGACGTCACCACGTGGCCCCTCACCCCGCCTCAAACCGCCTCGGCCAATCGGAAGCCTCCCTTTGTGTACAGAAAGCTTTGATTGGTCCGTAAGTAAGGCCTCTATACCAAAAACTCCACAAAGTCAAACAATTAGCGAGAGGCACCAATAAAAAACAAATGCCTGACTGGTTTGGCGTCTTCCGTCAAACCAGTCCAAACCGGCTATGCCCCCCCCCCCCCCACCCCCCCACCGCCGCAGCCCAAATGCATTTTTTAATTAAAAGATCCCGGCTGTTTGACTACAAAGGAAACTGGTTTGTCTTCATTTACATTATCTGATGCCAAAGAAGCCGGGCCTGCGCTCAAGGGTTGGCACCAAAGCGAAGATAGAGGGGTTTAAAACGCACATAAACACCTTATAATATACAGAAACAGTGATGTAATGCAAACACGCACCCACCCAGACGTACAGGAGCGGGAAGCACATGTCATAGACGTATCCTTTCACGCCCACGTGTGTCCACAGAAATACAGAAAAAATAAAGCAAAACGCACGCAAAGCTCTGTCTCACATGTTCGGGTAGAGACAATGCTGCAGCACACACTCCTCTCACACGCTGTGGTGGCACATGGCACAAGGCCCCCTTCCAATTAAAGCTGCTCTGTGTGCCCAGATCCCTGTTGTGGCAGGCTCCTCCCCCACCAACACCAACGCCAAGTAAAGCTCGACTGACTGGGAGCAGAGGGGCGAGATGGAGAGATACTGAGGGAGAATGAGAGAGAGGGTGGGGGGGGGGGGTGCACAGAATACTCTCGCCCCTCCATCACAAATCTGAACAATCAAACTACAAGACTTGACTGGCAACATGCAGGCGTTAGCAGAGACGGCTACATCCCCGTTAGCAAACAGCCAATCCCTCTGGCATTGTTCTCCCTCCAGGTTACACTGAGCACCTGCTTTTCTTCTTCTACTCTCTGAATCTGCGTAGTGTTTTAAAAAGAAAGGTGTTTTGTTGCCCGTTCAGAAGGCTGTCGCATTAACACCGATCTTCGTCAAGGTGCTTTGTTTCAATCCACAAGGACAAAGTGAGGCCCTTCGAGAGCAGAATGCTACAGCACTGGATCACACACACACACACACACACACACACACACACACACACACACACACACACGTAGCTAATGTGCAAACTTTCACATGTTTAGATACATAATTGCAGACGATTTAAGAAAGCAGGCTTACAAATGCACACACACACACACACACACACTCACACATTTGTGCAGCTGCAGTCATGAATTTAAAAAAAATTCTTCCTTAAATGTTTCCTTCATAAATATCTGTTAGATGGAATTGTAGTTCTTTTTTTTAAAAGACAAAATAGGAAAATACCTTAATTGCCTTATTTACATAATGGGTTCATGAATATTTGTAATAGTATTTTAAGGTACATTAATAACTTGAAACATTTTGAAAAATCCAATATTTGTTTTATTTGACAATCGTTAAAAAACGTGTTTCTAATTTACTTTTTCCTAATAAAAACCTCATCAATCACTTTGGTGTTGAAACTCATCAGTAATTCATCACAATATTATTTTAAACGGGAATGATGCAATATTCACATTAAGATGTCTAATCGCTGCAGACTGTTGCTGTGAGCTTTATGACTCGTTTTTTGTTTTTTCAGATCAGATGTATTTTCACGATTTCCAAGCTGGATAAAGATAATTACATGCAGATTGCACTTATTCCCCCCATTATCATTAATAGTCCCTTCATTTAACACTGCTTTCAACAATCGTCTTCTGGGTTTATAACCCCACAGTGTTCGCTTTTCACGATACATTTCACCCGAGGAATTATTCACACTGTGACTTCAGAAAATTAAGCATGTGGAGATTTTAAAGTGTCTCTGATCTGCAAAAGTTTAAACCAAAAGAGCCTCACGGTGTCACACTCAGCCGCCTCTTTTCTCCAACTCACCTCAGCTCAGATACAATCCAAACACACATTCAAAGCATCAGTCGAGCTCATTGTTCTTTCTCTCCAAACCATCATCAGGCTGTGCTATTGGCCAAAACGTGCGTGACGTCAACAAATCCGGCGCCTCTAATTGGAAATAATTACAGCGAAGGTACAGAGCTGATTAGCAAAAAAAAATCCTATTATGAAGTCGCGTTGGTTATCATCTGATTATAACCACGTGGTAAAAAAAAACCCAAAAACATTTAATCTCATGCCATTTTATGAAACAGATTGAATTATCAGCTTGAATGCTGCGTTTTGAGGCAAGAAAAGCAATTACGCACGAGTTTTACGCACGAGAGAAAGTATTTTACGCACGTCAAAGCGATATTTAAAGGTGGATAAGTGTGTTTTTGAAATAACCAGAATGGAGGAAGAACAGTGAGGTGACTGTGTAGGCCTGTGTGCGGACACACTGTGAGTCTGATGAACACAAACACACACACACGCACACACACACTTTGAGTGTTCACGGCCACACTGAAGTGGGTGGAGCTAATTAGCTGAAAATGACGATTTGTCGAAATCACGTAATACATTTTCCACACGTCCTGTGTGTAAAAATACTGAAGCTACTGAACATCCCTGATATGGTATGAATTTTATGAAATAATTGCATGATGTTTGGCATTGCGTTGTGTTGATCTGTGGCTGTTTTCACGTCTTTAAATCATCATGTTTTTACACATTATAATTACTCTTCTGCCGTAAAATCCGAACCTTATGTTTAACTGTATTAGCTGAACAACTATGCACCTCCATCATATATCATGTAGTTATTATTTCTTGAAATATAAATTGTGTTATTTCCTCAAACTTCCCAAAATATCCGACGTGACTACGGAAGCCTGCGTGAGATGCGAGTGACGGTGGGAGCTGATTACCTATACAGTAAGCCACGTGTTGTCGGGCCGCTGAATGTCTCTCCAGGGATCCCTGGAAAAAAGAGACCATCGTTTTATTCTTTAAATGGACTGCACAGCGCGGAGGAGCAAAGTTCCTCCTTTTTTACATCCTGCAGCCTTCTTTTGAACAGTGGAGACAATCAGCAAGGGGAAAGTGTTTGTTTTTTCTTTCTTCAAAGTCAGTGACGATGGGCGTAAAGAGGGTGCAGACCTCAAGTTGCACATTTTTTAAAACTGCACACGATTTATTTTCCTAGAGTTGAGGATTGTCACAATAACAAAAACGCACAACATACAGCTGTCAGTGATGATCCCTCTTTAAGCACACTGCAATGGCACACACGGCGTTGGCTCCGTGTGTGTGTGTGTGTGTGTGTGTGTGTGTGTGTGTGTGTGTGTGTGTGTGGTGCAACTAGTTCAACAGATAACATTAAATTGTTTATTTTTGTCATTACAATTTTGAAAGGTAATAAAATCATGATTTTGATTTTGCAACCGCTCTTTTCCTTTTCTACCCCCCCCCCCCCCCTCTCCTCTGCATTGACCCTCTGCACAATATTACTCTCATGTTTATCATGTGAAACGTTGCATAATCCTAGTTTATGTTTTTTGTTGCTTCAACCCTCCTCCCCCCAAAAAAAGCTCCACGGACCCGGTTTACTCTCCACCCGGTGTGTCCCGTGGGGCGCACGTGTTTCTCGGCACAGGCTCCGTACTCGGTGCACACGTGTGGACTGGATACTTGGCCTTGTGGATCCGCCCAGCTCTGGGTGTGAACACCACCACTTTGTTTTATTACGCATGCATTGCCGGCCTGTCTGCTGGTAATCCTCCATATCTGAGCAGAGTCCTGCAAGGGCTTAACTTGGACACACAAAACAGGGGGGCTTCTCTCTTGGTCCCCAGACCCTGATCGTGTCGTATCGGGTGGGTGTTTTTTGGGAGCAGAGCCGAGCCGCAGGAGTGACCCTGCTGGGTGCCTGGAGGTGTGTGAGGAATGATATCAGAGCTGCCTTTTGGCCTCTGTGGCTCCCCGTGGATGGCGCACACGAAAGCCCGTGCAACAATGCGTCATTGAGCATTGAGCGTTCTCCCTCAAAGCGGAGTCCAAACCACGTCTGATAATTACAAGTTGCTCTCTCGCTGATGCGTTTCATCATCTAACCAGACGAGCCGGTTTGTTTGGCTCATCTGTGACCTTTCGCTGGGGCCCGGGCTCCGTCCGGCCACCCCTCCACGAGAGAATGAATGAACTGGAAACAATCTGTCTTTAAAGCCTTTTCATGCAGTTTGAAAATAGAACGTTAAATAGCAGACAAAACGTGCATATTGTGTGTTTCCACCTCGTATGCTCTGCCACCAGCTGCCACTCTGAATGAAACATCACCTCCAGCTTTACGCTCATCAGAGCATCAAGACGGGAATAAAACAGATGCCGAAATAAGAACATTTCGAGCTGCTGCTCAAACACTCATCGCCCATATTCGCCCGCTGGTTGCCACAGACACGCATCCCGCTCCGTTATGTGTGCAGTTTTTCTTCCGTTTATTTAGCCCATATTCGGCACCTTGCCTTCGCACCCCCCCCCCCCCCCATTCCCATTGAAGAAGAAATAACAGGCTTATACCTCGTATACTCACACCGTCGTCTGCGAGTCGCTGCAGCGTCCGCGAGAAGCGAGCAGCTCGGGAGATGGAGACCGACTGAGCCGCCGGAGGCTGGACCGCTCCGTCTTCATGGCTGCGGCTGTGCGCCGTGACGTCTCTCTGGCTCCATCCATTCAGCTTCCCCCGGACGGGTTTCCCCCCCCCCCCCTGTTTTTTTATTATCGTCCCCATTATTTCCCGCGGAGGTGGAGCTCGCCTCTCTCACTCTCCCCCCCTCGTCTCTCCCCCTCCTTTCCGCGCCGTCCCCCTCGCACTCGCCATTCCCTCGCCGTCAGATGCAATATGAACTTAAAACATGCCTGCTCTAAAAACATATACTGCCACGAAGACCCTCCCCTTCATGACACGATGCAGGTTTTTTTTGTCTCCACCCTCTGAGATGAAAAGCAGACGTGGTCGTGAATAAGCACGGATGCTCTAATGGGAACTAATAATCGGAATGTTGAATTTCTTTTGGTTTTGATTTCATATTCATGACTAAATAAAACAGAACTGTCATAATATTGGCATCCACCCTCATACAGCGTTGAATCTGATGGCCAGTTTCTTAATTAACTCCGTAATTACGCACCAAATGCGCCTCTCAGCATCCTCACTGTTGTGCGACCATTTGGGGTTTTTCACTTATCAAGTGTGTCTTTTTTTGAGCCGCGTTTTGGGCCCATGTGGGATTATGAAAAGAAAAAAAAAGTTTCGTGTAATCTTGTCTGGCTACTAGTATTCGTTTGACACAAAGCCCCCGGCGGAGACTGCGGCCTCTGCTCATGCGTCTGGATCAAGTGCGCACATCCACTATCCTCATTGTCTTGCGTCTTTTGATACAGAGGAGTCCAGGAATGTGACCGGGGGGGGGGGGGGGGCACCGTGCAAATCAGCTTTCACCGCCGAGCCCAGAGCCCTGCAGACAAGAACCAAGGAAAAAAGTGGTCTGGGTCACTTGATTATCATAATAATCAGATCGCGGGGATAAAAATCTCCTTTGAATAAATTACCGGTTCAATAGGAGGCGCGACTGCCAAAGAGACAACTTTGTCAGCCCCCGGTTTGTTTCTCTCTGCCACTAATGTCCCGGGCTCCCCCCTTTTTTTTCTTTCTTTCTCTCCAAATTTTGGACGCTTTCCTGGAGATCAAGCGCGTAAATAAGGCTACTGTTTCTCTCCTCCCCTCCCCTCCTCTCGCCCCGCGCAGATGCCGGGTTACCAGTCCGGGCAGGCAGGCAGGCAGGCTCGAGCTCCTCTTGGGAAAGGCGGATGTGGTTGGTGGGGGCTAAAGACCGGGGCACAATAGGCTGGTGTACACCATCCAGCCCCCCCCCACCCCCCCCCCCTCTCTCATTCCGTCGGCTGCATGGGAACCCGGGCACCGAGGTGGACCAGGGGCCGCTCGGCAATTGTGGTGGCACATCCCAAGTCCATTAGCACCTATCAGGCGTGTTTCCTGCAGCCCCCCCCCCCACCTCCTCCTCCTCCTCCTCCTCCTCCTCCTCCATCCACTTCACTCCGCACAAGCCCGAGATTCAAACCCAGCTCACACGTTGCTGGAGGAAACCTTTTCACCGGAATGCAGCTGAATGGTGATGCAGGTCGAACATGGATGCAGAATGATGCAACTTCATGAACTGTGTTATTCACGTTAATATTGCATATAACTAACAGCAAGCTTAATTATGACTCCAACCATAACTTATTAAAGAATAACTGAAACAGCAGTTTATTATGTTCCTAATTCAAACTGTTATGAACGTATTTGTAGCAGTGGTGGTTTTCACTCAAATTAGAAAGAAAACAATATCATCAAATACTTTACATAATTGTGTTAATGTAAAGTGATCAGCTGGGGAAGTTTCATGGTGATATTTACGAGTTAAATCTTGAGAGTTAATAAAACTAACTTCTCTCTTCATGATTCATTCAGTGAGCAGCTCAAACTAGTGAAGCTGCTTTCAAACTGACGGCTAGTTTAATCTGCAACAATGCATCATATTTTGTTCAATGAACATATGTTTTGTATATAAAACCATAATATGCATCGTCATTTTGGGGGCGACCGTGGGGGCCGACTGGGACGCGTCACGTGTCGAAGTGTACCTGAGCAACACGCTGAACCCCTCACGGCCCCCCGGCTCTGCTGCTGATATACAATGAGATGAACGCACGTGACATATTTCCCAAAACATACATATTCAAAGCAAAATGTTTGAGAAGTATAGTGACACAAAAGCACTGTCCTGTCCCTACAAATTCAGAATTTTTTATAATTTTTTCCGGCCTTGAAAAAGATAAATAACTAAAAGATGTTTTCTTTTTCTTTTACCAGCCTGTGACTCAAATGTGTGGCAGCAGCTTCCTGTCCTGCTCGTGTCTCTGAAGCAGCAGCACGATGCGTTCACAGACCTCTCAGTGAGAGAGGAGGAGCAGAGAGGAGGAGCAGAGAGGAGGAGAGAGGAGCAGCAGAGAGGAGCAGCAGAGAGGAGGAGGAGAGAGGAGGAGCAGAGAGAACGAGCAGAGAGGAGGAGCAGAGAGGAGGAGCAGAGAGGAGGAGCAGAGAGGAGCAGCAGAGAGGAGGAGAAGCAGAGAGGACGAGCAGAGAGGAGAGAGGAGGAGAGAGGAGGAGCAGAGAGGAGGAGCAGAGAGGAGGAGCAGAGAGGAGAAGCAGAGAGGAGAAGCAGAGAGGAGGAGAGAGGAGGAGCAGAGAGAGGAGGAGCAGAGAGGAGGAGAGAGGGAGGAGCAGAGAGGAGGAGCAGAGAGGAGGAGCAGAGAAGGAGCAGAGAGGAGGAGCAGAGAGGAGGAGAGAGGAGGAGCAGAGAGGAGGAGCTAAAGGAGGAGCAGAGGATAAAACAATACATGTTTCTGCACAGACAAACAGAAGAGGTCTGAAGCTCTTCACAGCGTCACATTTTATTCCACTTTTTGATGCTGATGTGTTTCATTTCACTCATTTAACTCAATGAGCTTTGCACATCTTCATCTTTAGAACGATGAAGATGAAGATGCAGGCAGGCAGGAAAAATCCTGCAGGGACTGCACAGTCAAGTTGAACACGCACTCGGCTCGTCACCAGACAAAGAGACGCCGCTCCCGGCACATCTTTACCTTCATGTTGTCACAGATTCACCCTTTAGTTTTTAGAATTTCACACATAAATCTGGACTCTTTCAGATCGAGCTACCCGTTTGATCAGCAGGTGAACCGCTCCGGCTCCTGTAGTCACATCAGCACTCTGCTCCACCGTCTCCCAGTACCACATCCCAGTAGCACAGTGTCTCCATGCACCAGTGTCCCCATGCACCAGTGTCCCCATGCACCAGTGTCCCCATGCACCAGTGTCTCCATGCACCAGTGTCTCCATGCACCAGTGTCTCCATGCACCAGTGTCCCCATGCACCAGTGTCTCCATGCACCAGTGTCTCCATGCACCAGTGTCTCCATGCACCAGTGTCCCCATGCACCAGTGTCCCCATGCACCAGTGTCTCCATGCACCAGTGTCCCCATGCACCAGTGTCCTCCATGCACCAGTGTCTCCATGCACCAGTGTCCCCATGCACCAGTGTCCCCATGCACCAGTGTCTCCATGCACCAGTGTCCCCATGCACCAGTGTCCCCATGCACCAGTGTCCCCATGCACCAGTGGTCCCCATGCACCA
>NC_136642.1:2181490-2208990 GCF_949748355.1 Melanostigma gelatinosum | reverse complement strand
GCTGAGTTTGTTTTATTCCACTCATCTCACAGAACATAAAAACATGAAATCCTTCGATCTTATTTTTCACCCTTTGTTCGAAAAATCGACACTTTTCTAAATTATTTTTTAAAGTTCATAAAATAAAATGAAAGTGATGAAGACAAGCGAAGCTCTCACCTCACTTTGTTCAAATCTCATGTCGTGTTGAATGATTTCTCACAGGATTACATTTGTTTCATTTTAGAATATAAATGAAGGAAAGTTTGTCCCATAATTAAAGGACCTGTTGATATTAATTCATTCATTCAAGTTAAGAGCTCTGGACACAGACTCACATCTTCACGTGAAAAGGGTTTTTTTTTTTTTTTTTGGTTAATTTACCCGGAGAAACAAAAGCGCGTTCTGATTGGCTGCTGTAGGTTATTAGAAATCACCAGTAATCATCTGATCAATGACGAGGTGAATTGATGTGTACAATGAGATCGGGAGGCACTTTGTGACTAATATTCTTATTTATAAACATCATTATTTCATTCATTTTTGCAGAACTGAAACGATTTCCACTCATGAAGTCACGTGTGCTTATTTGAAAACTGAAAACAACTTAATATCAATAAAGTGTTCCTGCTTTGTATCCGAAATCTCAAAGTTTCAAACCTGAAGAGAAAATAAGTGAAATCACGGAGCAGAATCCTTCTTCTCATAAACATAAGGATCTATTTCTTTATCTTTAATACAGAAGAACTGAAGGAATCAATGAATTTTCATTTATATTTCATTTATTTACAAAACGTTCTGCAGTTAAAACGCCATGATTGCTTTTTTGATTTGAAATAATTCTTGAATAAAATCAGTTTTATAGACTTCGAAGATTAAAACAAATAATTTGAAATGTCTCACTTCCACGTGGAACACGTGACGAGCTGAGAATATTAATTAAAGCTGTGAAAACCTGCAGTTAAAGTCATAATTAAGAAACATAAAATATTCAGCAACAAAGTTCTCATTCATCAATATTCGATGAAAACAGAACAACTGGTTTTATTTCATTACTTCATTTCCATTTGCCTTTTCTTCTTTTTGGAAAGTCAGCTGAAAATATCAGTATTCATTAAATTACATTTTTGAAATTATAAAAATAAAAACGCTTTTTTTTGCACATTTGGAATTTAAAATACAACAATAATTTCACATGAAGCTGCTTTCATTTGAATCAACTGTTTAAACGATATGAACGTTAACAACCGGAGGAAAAGATGTCTGCGGCGGATTACTGCCCGAGGAGGAGAAAATGGCACACGCACACACACTCACACACTCCCGCGCGCACAAATGCATAGTGCATTTGCATGTCGTGTCCCACGGTGGAAATTACAATAGAGAGCAATTAATATGCGCATAAATTAAAAGTGAGAGGGGTTTCTGAATTCCAGGAACAGGCGGTCATCCAAAGAGGAGGAGAGAGGAAAGAAAGGAGGCTCTGTTCACACGGGACAGCAGGAGCACCAGGAGGAGAGGGAGGAGGAGGAGGAGGAGGAGGAGGAGGAGGAGGAGAGAGGAAGAGGATGGGGGAAATATGCTCTGTTCACACTGGGGAGAAGTAGGAGGAGAGAGGAAGAAGAAGAGAGAGGAGAAAAAGAGGAGCGATGAAGAGGGTTGGGGAAAAGGTGGCTTTGTTCACACTGAGGAGGAAGAGGAGGAGGCAGAGGAGGAGGAGGGAAAAGAGAAGAGAGGAAGAGGATGGGGAAAAAAGAGGCTCTGTTAATGCTGGGGAGGAGGAGGAGGCAGAGGAGGAGGAAAAAGAGGAGAGCAGAAGAGGATGAAGAAAATAGGCTCTGTTCACACTGGACAGGAGGAGGTGGAGGTGGAGAAAGAGGAGAGGGAGGATGAGGAGATAGATGAAGGAGAGGAGAGAGAGAGGAGAAAAATATACTGTGCACATTGGACAGCAGGAAGAGGAGGAGAAAGAAGAGGAGAGGGACGATGGGGAGAGAGGAAGAGGATGGTGCTCTCTCGCACTGGGAAGGAGGATGAGGAGAAACTAAAGGGAGAGGAGGAAGAAGAGAGAGGAAACGATGCTTTTACATTTGATGTCTATGAAACTACGACGATGTTCAGTTCTGATGTTTTCATTTGATTCGATTACAGAACTTTATTTCTTTGAAAGGTCACGAGAGACTAAAACGTGACGGTGAGGAGGAGCTGGTGGTTTAACGTCAAGACAACGTAACACGAGTTCATTTAAATAATCTTATATCAGTATTCAGAGAGCAATCACTCAGTTCTGGTTCAAAATAAAGAGACGGTAACAACAGCAGGCTCATCCTTCATCCCTCAATGTAAAGACGAGGAATCGCACACAAAGCAGCAGAAATACAGTTGACATGTGACAGCAGAGCAGCCGAGACCGATAAGAGTCTCTACTTTTCCAACATTTAATCACGCTGTGTTGAATATCACAAGCTGTTTCCGGTTCATGTACAAGTACTCAGCGAGTTCTTGCTCAGATGTTCATAAAAAGAAGCTGTGATTAAGGAAGGGAAACATTTTGTTTTATTTGTAGAGTCAGAATAAAGACATAAAACACATTTCCTTCTTTAATGTAAGAAGTGACGCTCATGTCTGATAAATATCAGTATTTGTGTGTCTTATAAGTTCATGTGGGCACTTTGTATGTGCAAGACAGAACACGAACCGACTAACGAGATATATTTGATGTATTATTGTCTTTGTACAGTGTAGTGTTTGTGTATCTAAACTAATGAAGATATTTGAATCTGTATTTGCTTTGAGGAGGCCAATCAAGATTAATTACAAGGATCCAACCTGATTGGGATCCAAACGTTGTGTATTTAAATACATTCTTAGCTCGGAGTCAGTATGTTGATGCTGTTTTTTAATAAGTCAACAAATGTCTTTCAATACAGCAATAAATCCTTCACAGTTGGATCAAATCCAGCTCCACTAAGAACTGTTCAAGAACTGTTCAAATGTGTGAAGTTCACTGAAGGATCTCATCGTCTATCAAGAACCTCTTGATCATTTTTCACAGTTCATACAAGAACCCTCAGAGTAAAGGGCTCTGTTAAGGAGCTCCTCGTCATCTTAGAGAAACCCTTAAAGATGCTTGAAAGTAACCTGATGAACCCTCTAGAATGAGAGGAGTTCCTCCTGGAAGAGCTGCAGGAAGAGCTGCAGGAAGAGCTGCAGGAAGAGCCAGGTGGCACTCAACATGTTAGTTTGCATCAAACATCAGGTATGAGACAAGGAGCCTCCAGGAGTCAGGAGCTCACCCTGACTTCCTTTCTGTTTCCCTGAAACATGACTGGAAGTACAAATGCAACAAGAATCAAATCAATGAACATATTGTGTGATTCAGTTTCTTTCATAGGCTGGTCCTGCTTGGTGGCAGCTGGTATACATCGCCCCCTGCAGGACAGACAGTTCCAGCCAGTTCAGCCCATTTTTAGATCAGGGTCTCCCTCTAGTGGCTGTTTGATTTTACTGCAACACATTTCATTTAAATTCACTTCATGTTTCTTCTTTTCTTTTCTTTGTTTCAGACTCAAAACACTGTTTGATATCTGTATTGTTTGACTACAGATTCACAAAAGCTGATGTTCAATATTTTCTTTCTCTCTCTAATCTGCTTAATCGCCACTGAAAGTAGTCGGTACACCTTCAACAAAAGTGTACAAAATTAAATATTTCCCATAGGAAAATATTGACAGGTGCCCCTGTATTTGTCCACTGTGTAGTGTAAAAGGAGCTTCAATTTGTATTTAAAGTGCAAATTCAGGGTTTTTTCTTCATTTGCAGGGGTCGATTTCTGGATAAATTAGCAGATTACAATTTATGAATTGGTTATTCCTCCATTTACATTTTTTTTCATTAATTTGTTTCATTGTGAACGTGTTTCAGTGTGAACGTGTTTCAGTGTTTCAGCGTGAACGTGTTTCACTGTGAACGTGTTTCACTGTGATTCCAGTCAGAACTCTGTTCTCATCCTACAACAAAGCTTTTCAGAAAACCAAACCCACAGTTGTTCCACAGCTTGTCAACATGTGAGTGTTGGTTCCCGTTTGGCTCTTTCCAGATCTAAAGTAACGGGTTCCTCTCTGAGAACTCCGTCTCTCCGCCGAGTCTTGATTTGCAGCAACCCTCCGAATGTTCGTCTCCGACATTGCACGACGAGGCTCCTCCTGGCCTCTAACCCCGCTGTTAATGCCCTCCGTGATGCCGCTCTCCTGATTGCCACACTTTAGCCCTAATTAAAGGGGTGCGGGCTCGAGAGGAGTGGGGGCGTTTGTTGGCTCCGTTGCCATGGACACTGAGCGTTGCTAGGCAGCCGGCGGGATGCTGTGGAAGCGGAGCAGCGGGTCACCGCGGAGAGAAGGATGTGCACCCACACAGACCAGCACACTCCACAGCTGATGGGAGAGGACGGAGGCATAAATAACTCGGGTCAAGACAGACAGAGTGAAAACGACCACAGTGCTAATTACTCACCTGCTGTGAGCGTCGTCACAAATACAGTAATATAACCAACGACCAATGGTCATTCAATACTAACAGCATAACATTGTCCTATGAGCAGTAAAAAAAACAGTCTCACTTCCCCACATTACGATAAAGTCATGTTAAAAAGATGGGAACTGTAGCCGGACACCACAGAGGAAAAAAAGAGGAGAGGATCTGGCTCGACGTAGATTTCACACTTAGATGAAAACAGTAAAGCCTCCAAAACCATCGCCTGGCAAACTGTAAAGAAAGGCACAGAGTCAAGAGGAAGATAAACAAGGAGGAGAGAGGACTGAGCCAGAGAGAGAGAAGAGACAGTGAGGAGTGAAACTATAACGATATAAAGAAAGATAGAGAAAGGCAGAGAAAGGATAGAAGATAAAAGTTTCCTTTTCCTTTCATCTCAATTGACAGTACACTTTGGATTTGGAAGAGGTTTTAAAGATCCAGCTTTGTTTTTCTGTGACAAGAGCTCGAAGGAATTGCAACCAAGAATCAAGAGAAAGGCTGAACAAAAACAAGACATTAAAGGAGCTACATTCTAAATACAGATCCTCTCTATGATTGACGGATTGCCTCCACGCAGCTCTCAACATGGCGACGGCTGAGCTGGTGGCTCGCAGCTAACAGCGCTAGCCCTTTAGCTGCAAACAACATGTTCGTTGTTTACGTTGATTGTGATCATGTTAGGGGGGAGTGGCTTTGGAGGAAGGCCTGAATGGACTTCTTCAATACAGCATGATGTTCATTTAGCACATTATGGTCCATTTAGAGTCAAACAGACCACAGAGCAGGGGATGCTTTAGGGCGGGGCATTGAATCATTCTGGGATGTTTGCTGAGATTGATTGGATGTGGCACAGCCCTACCTAGAACATGTTCCGCCACTGATACAGTCTATGATCTGAAACCACAGGTGAGCAAAGGACCACTGAAAAAATGTACCTCAAAGACTAAAAGATATCAAAGTTTTCTTTCTGGAGTGAAATCAGCATTGCAGCCTCTCAGGGACATCAGCATGGCAGCATGTTATTAGAGCTCGCTGTGAACCTTTGTGGATAAGAGTCTTAAAGCAAAATGGTTCAAATGAAAATCCAATAAATAACATGAGGAATACAAGATTGTGTTTGACGCAATGACACTGTCTAGTCGCAGGATGAAGAGAAGTCTTTAGAGTTTAATGAAATACAATCAAAGTTAAGCCATAACCTTTAGAACCAATGTGGCTGATGGATGAACACGTTGCCGGATGAGTCTTTGCGATCTTTCCATTCAAAGCTCATTCTGTTACAAAGACTTAAAGTGTGGTTTTACGGTCAGGAAGCAGAATCACACTCACTAGCTTGTCTTCACAGCGTCCAGATGAAAACACTAATCTAGCAGCTGGACACTCGCACAGCCGGTCACAAGTGGTGAGCTCACGGCCCTCGTGTGAACCGCCCAAACGCGGATTCCTGGGTCACGGCTTACAGCTCAGATTTGGGTCAGTAAATAGTAGTAGATAGCACACGTGTTTTGGGTTGTTATGTAGAACATTTGAGATTTTATATTGCATTATATTTAAAGTGCTTTGAGGAATTGTACCTTGTGGGATTTGGATGTTGCGGATCTGTGAGTTTGTTAATTCAAACAGATGGATGTGCAAAATGTTGTTCAACAAAGTCTTGGGTCATTTTACATCAGCTCAAACAAACAGACTCACTCCGTACAAATCAAAGTATAAGTCTGGTGTTATTCCATATTTTTCTTTTCGTCAACAAACCCCATGAAAAGACCAAAACCAAATATTCATTGATCTACCAACAACTGTCTGATGTCTCTTCTTCCTCTACACGGCTCTCTACACGGCTCTCAATATGGCAACAGCTGAGCCGGCGGCTAGCAGCTAACGGTGCTAACAGAGCAAACGGTGCTGACAACAGCAACAATGCTGACGGAGCTAACCGTGGGAACCTGAAGGGGTAAGAGGACGGAGCTCGCTACGCTGCCGTGTTATCAGCTGAAACCGCCGTGTGAGCGCAGACAGTGCAAAATAACATCACAAGTAACTACACATAAGTTTGTACCATCAATAACCTGATTTGAATATACAAATTTCCGTTTAATTCATGGCTAAATTAATAGATTCATGTATATTAAAAGGGTTTTACTACCAACTACAGTTGAAGAGGTTTTAAAGAAGACTTCAGTTTAGTCTGTCCTTTATTTTTCATAAGGGTTGATTTGTGGATTACCTGAATGCTATGAGTTTATGTTAACATTTACCTTCTTCCTGTATATTTCCATCTTTGTTTTTGAACAGCAAGCCATATATTGTGATTTTAAGCAGCACTCTTCAAAGGATTACATCATGCAAAGCTCAACAATATCAGAAGTGTTTGGTTACTAAACTTTAGTGGATAATGTACCGTTCTGTCTATCCGTCATGCAGCCGGTGAAACTGAGGTTGAACATTTGGAGTTTGGAGCAGCTCTCAGTATTCTTCACATTTGCGATTCAGTCAGAATGCATCTGCACTTGATTGCATAACAACGGGTCATTTTTGCAGCGTTCTCTCGGCCAACCGTGCCCTCAATAGCCTCTCCAACACATTAGCAATCTTCCAGAGCGTCAGTGAGCTGAATATTCAGGCAGAAAGAGACAATATTGGGGTCACCGAGCTCCTGTTTATCTGTGAACTCGCTGCTGAACATGACCAGCTGAGCCTGTTGCTCATCCCAGAGCTGCACAATGCACAAACACTGAAGCATTGTGTTTAGTGAGATTAATATCAGAACATAAAGACGCGCTAATGTATTACTACAAGAAAGAATATTTGATACTCTACATGCTTGGAACATGCATGGCCCCTGGGCACTGAAATGTAAACGACCCCACCCCCTCCCAGGTTCTGTCTCTGTGTAGTTGCTTTGTGTTTCTTTGTAGTCATTTAGTGTCTCTGTGTAGTTGCTTTGTGTCTCTTTGTAGTCATTTAGTGTCTCTGTGTAGTTGCTTTGTATCTCTTTGTAGTCATTTAGTGTCTCTGTGTAGTTGCTTTGTGTCTCTTTGTAGTCATTTAGTGTCTCCGTGTAGTTGCTTTGTGTTTCTTTGTAGTCATTTAGTGTCTCTGTGTAGTTGCTTTGTGTCTCTTTGTAGTCATTTAGTGTCTCTGTGTAGTTGCTTTGTATCTCTTTGTAGTCATTTAGTGTCTCTGTGTAGTTGCTTTGTGTCTCTTTGTAGTCATTTAGTGTCTCTGTGTAGTTGCTTTGTGTCTCTTTGTAGTCATTTAGTGTCTCTGTGTAGTTGCTTTGTGTCTCTTTGTAGTCATTTAGTGTCTCTGTGTAGTTGCTTTGTATCTCTTTGTAGTCATTTAGTGTCTCTGTGTAGTTGCTTTGTGTCTCTTTGTAGTCATTTAGTGTCTCCGTGTAGTTGCTTTGTGTTTCTTTGTAGTCATTTAGTGTCTCTGTGTAGTTGCTTTGTGTCTCTTTGTAGTCATTTAGTGTCTCTGTGTAGTTGCTTTGTGTCTCTTTGTAGTCATTTAGTGTCTCTGTGTGGTTGCTTTGTGTCTCTTTGTAGTCATTTAGTGTCTCTGTGTGGTTGCTTTGTGTCTCTTTGTAGTCATTTAGTGTCTCCGTGTAGTTGCTTTGTGTCTCTTTGTAGTCATTTAGTGTCTCTGTGTGGTTGCTTTGTGTCTCTTTGTAGTCATTTAGTGTCTCCGTGTAGTTGCTTTGTATCTCTTTGTAGTCATTTAGTGTCTCTGTGTGGTTGCTTTGTGTCTCTTTGTAGTCATTTACTGTCTCCGTGTAGTTGCTTTGTATCTCTTTGTAGTCATTTAGTGTCTCTGTGTGGTTGCTTTGTGTCTCTTTGTAGTCATTTAGTGTCTCCGTGTAGTTGCTTTGTATCTCTTTGTAGTCATTTACTGTCTCTGTGTAGTTGCTTTGTGTCTCTTTGTAGTCATTTAGTGTCTCTGTGTGGTTGCTTTGTGTCTCTTTGTAGTCATTTAGTGTCTCCGTGTAGTTGCTTTGTATCTCTTTGTAGTCATTTAGTGTCTCTGTGTGGTTGCTTTGTGTCTCTTTGTAGTCATTTACTGTCTCCGTGTAGTTGCTTTGTATCTCTTTGTAGTCATTTAGTGTCTCTGTGTGGTTGCTTTGTGTCTCTTTGTAGTCATTTAGTGTCTCCGTGTAGTTGCTTTGTATCTCTTTGTAGTCATTTACTGTCTCTGTGTAGTTGCTTTGTGTCTCTTTGTAGTCATTTAGTGTCTCTGTGTAGTTGCTTTGTGTCTCTTTGTAGTCATTTAGTGTCTCTGTGTAGTTGCTTTGTGTCTCTTTGTAGTCATTTAGTGTCTCTGTGTGGTTGCTTTGTGTCTCTTTGTAGTCATTTAGTGTCTCTGTGTAGTTGCTTTGTGTCTCTTTGTAGTCATTTAGTGTCTCCGTGTAGTTGCTTTGTGTCTCTTTGTAGTCATTTAGTGTCTCTGTGTAGTTGCTTTGTGTCTCTTTGTAGTCATTTAGTGTCTCTGTGTAGTTGCTTTGTGTCTCTTTGTAGTCATTTAGTGTCTCTGTGTAGTTGCTTTGTGTCTCTTTGTAGTCATTTAGTGTCTCCGTGTAGTTGCTTTGTGTCTCTTTGTAGTCATTTAGTGTCTCCGTGTAGTTGCTTTGTGTCTCTTTGTAGTCATTTAGTGTCTCCGTGTAGTTGCTTTGTGTCTCTTTGTAGTCATTTAGTGTCTCCGTGTAGTTGCTTTGTGTCTCTTTGTAGTCATTTAGTGTCTCTGTGTAGTTGCTTTGTGTCTCTTTGTAGTCATTTAGTGTCTCTGTGTAGTTGCTTTGTGTCTCTTTGTAGTCATTTAGTGTCTCTGTGTAGTTGCTTTGTATCTCTTTGTAGTCATTTAGTGTCTCTGTGTAGTTGCTTTGTGTCTCTTTGTAGTCATTTAGTGTCTCCGTGTAGTTGCTTTGTGTCTCTTTGTAGTCATTTAGTGTCTCCGTGTAGTTGCTTTGTGTCTCTTTGTAGTCATTTAGTGTCTCTGTGTGGTTGCTTTGTGTCTCTTTGTAGTCATTTAGTGTCTCTGTGTAGTTGCTTTGTGTCTCTTTGTAGTCATTTAGTGTCTCCGTGTAGTTGCTTTGTGTCTCTTTGTAGTCATTTAGTGTCTCTGTGTAGTTGCTTTGTGTCTCTTTGTAGTCATTTAGTGTCTCTGTGTAGTTGCTTTGTGTCTCTTTGTAGTCATTTAGTGTCTCTGTGTAGTTGCTTTGTGTCTCTTTGTAGTCATTTAGTGTCTCCGTGTAGTTGCTTTGTGTCTCTTTGTAGTCATTTAGTGTCTCTGTGTAGTTGCTTTGTGTCTCTTTGTAGTCATTTAGTGTCTCTGTGTAGTTGCTTTGTATCTCTTTGTAGTCATTTAGTGTCTCTGTGTAGTTGCTTTGTGTCTCTTTGTAGTCATTTAGTGTCTCCGTGTAGTTGCTTTGTGTCTCTTTGTAGTCATTTAGTGTCTCCGTGTAGTTGCTTTGTGTCTCTTTGTAGTCATTTAGTGTCTCTGTGTGGTTGCTTTGTGTCTCTTTGTAGTCATTTAGTGTCTCTGTGTAGTTGCTTTGTGTCTCTTTGTAGTCATTTAGTGTCTCCGTGTAGTTGCTTTGTGTCTCTTTGTAGTCATTTAGTGTCTCTGTGTAGTTGCTTTGTGTCTCTTTGTAGTCATTTAGTGTCTCTGTGTAGTTGCTTTGTGTCTCTTTGTAGTCATTTAGTGTCTCTGTGTAGTTGCTTTGTGTCTCTTTGTAGTCATTTAGTGTCTCCGTGTAGTTGCTTTGTGTCTCTTTGTAGTCATTTAGTGTCTCTGTGTAGTTGCTTTGTGTCTCTTTGTAGTCATTTAATGTCTCCGTGTAGTTGCTTTGTGTCTCTTTGTAGTCATTTAGTGTCTCTGTGTAGTTGCTTTGTGTCTCTTTGTAGTCATTTACTGTCTCCGTGTAGTTGCTTTGTGTCTCTTTGTAGTCATTTACTGTCTCTGTGTAGTTGCTTTGTGTCTCTTTGTAGTCATTTACTGTCTCTGTGTAGTTGCTTTGTGTCTCTTTGTAGTCATTTACTGTCTCTGTGTAGTTGCTTTGTGTCTCTTTGTAGTCATTTAGTGTCTCTGTGTAGTTGCTTTGTGTCTCTTTGTTGTAATTTTGCATCTTTTATCGTGATTTATAGTTGATTCGTGTTTCTTTGAGTGACACTTTATAGGTGATGGCCATCAGGGCCCCTGACACTTGTGGGCGCCTGGGCGTGTGCTTAATAGGCCTGTTCAGTAATCCATCCACGACTTCACGGTGAAAAGAATGTGGACAGCTGAACATAACACCATGTGTGACAACAGCCTCGGCTCTTCTGTTTCAGGCTTTCACCTGGTCTAGAAGCCGGCTGCAGACCATTAGTGAGGTCCAACATGGATGTTAGGGGATCAGGTCTGGCTCGATCAAAAGGGGTTGAGGGTTGAGGTTCAGGGCTCTTCGCAGGCCATTCAAGTTCTTACACATCAAACTGGGAAAACAGTTTTCTGTATGGACATTATCATGTCGTGTGGTTTCTCCTTGGTGACGTTATACTCACCTCATGAGGTCAGAAAGGCAAAAGGCAGAACTGAGTCTCACTTTCTACTGAACAACAGCAGACCGGGGTCAGGATCGGGGTCCTCGAGAAAAAAGAAACCTACCTGGAGATTGATAAAAGCAATATCCCCAAACGTATTAGATCCATGCTGCTCATATCCTGGACCACGGATCAAAGCGTGTATTTTTCACCTGATGTTTTCATGTTGCTGTCCTGCTTACAAAAAGAAGAAAATGAATCTCTAACCCTCGTCAGAACAAACATATACAAAGTGAAAATAGAAATGCTTGCTGTTAAAAACAAGCCCTCGGGCTCTGTGTTCGACCTCACATGTAAGATATGGGCCATATGTGGAAGAACACATCATGAGAACATCTCCTCACAGCGTTACAGCGAAACGTGGCTCTGAATCTTGTAAAATGAATCATGAATGCAGTTATTGATTGGTCTGAATGCAAAGTCCCATTGTTCAGTAAAACTCTTCAGGTCATTGCAGCAGACTCTTTGCGCTCTGGTAATATTATATTGTTAAAGCAATAAGTTGACGAACAGCAGGATCAGAAGCTCTGTTTCCTGTTGTTTTTCTGTTTTTACTCCACTCTGTGTGTGTTGTTATTTCCCCCCGTGACATGTCCCTGACCCCTGAGGGTCTGACCGCCGGAACACACCCAGCTGCACGAGCAGGACGGCGGGAGAGAGGAGCGCATCTGACGGCTGCAGCTCTCCTCCATCACATAAGCTTCTTATGTTAAGCAGGAAACACTGTGTAATCTGTGTGTGTGCGTGTGTGTGTGTGTGTGCGTGCTCGTTCTTTGTCCGCCTCATTACCAAATCATTAAGACTTCCAATGCGCTGCTTCGTGAAAACGTTTTGCAAGAAGCCGATGCCAGCTCTGAATCCGCAGCTGTAACAGAGCTGCCGCTGCAGCTGCGTGTCATTCCGTGAGTCAGCTGTTGACCCGCTGTTTGCGTGTGTCGCGTTGCTTCAGAGTGACGGGCCGTCCAGACTGTTCTCCTCTGTGAGACCACCACATGCTAACGCCACATACCTTTTGTTGGTGGGCTCTGTTTGACGTTGGGGATTCCTGACCTGACTTATTATTACATTCAACTGTTCAACAACGGCTTCAGAGGTGCACGTGCTTTTCTAACTCACGTACCATGCGTTCTGGTTTCCTGTAGTACTTTTGAGTGCATGCATCCCTGATGTTTCTACTGTATTCTTTCAGTTCCGCCTCATGTCTGACCTGAGGTTCATTCTGCGCAGGAACACGACACGACTCAATGTTTGTGTCGGACAGGAATACTCTCAAATGTGTGCAGCTTGTAAGGAAAGTAACGGAGTACATTTACTCTTGAAGGATTTTGAGGCACTTGTACTTAAGTATCTTATTTTTCTGCTACTTTGTACTTCTACTCCACGACCTCTCAAAAGGAAATGTAGAACTGTTTTTTGAGCTACATATCTCACAGCTGGAGTTACTGGTAGCGTTGCAGATTCAGATACATATAAAAACATACAACCTGATGAAATGCTTTAAAAAGATTTAAATCAGGCCGTTTAGCCTTGAGGCTCCTCACACAAAAAGCAATAAAAGCTCCTTTAATAAATGTTTCAGCTTCTAGCATTTCCACCAAAGTCAAAAAAAAAGGAAATATTATAGAATTGTAAAAAAGAAGAAGTAAATGTATACATATGTATACATGTTATTCATCTCACGACCCCTCACATTTATGTGGCGACCCTTTGGAGGGACCCGGACCTTAGCTTGGTTAACCACCGGACTAAAAGTAGCTACAACAGTTAAATGTTTGCATCAGTATTAACACTCTAATAATGTCATGTTTCACTATAAATCAACCACAGAACAAGAACTTTTAGTCACTTAAAGTATATTTTAATGACAATAACAGTTCTGTCCTGAATTGTAATCCAGTGCTTTTTCTTTTTCTTGTCCTACATTGTTGTAGATTATTAGTACATAATCTAAGTACTTCCACCATTGCAAGTTGTGTCTTCATTGGAGAGTCTAAACTGAAACATTGTGGCTTTAAATATATGCAATTAATATATGTTGTTGATATATTGATCATCAGAGCAATATTGAGCAGTGAAGCAACGTGTTGCTCTACTTTGAGCAATAAAATGTTATTTCATTTAATGATTCATATATTTGTTTACTTTTATATATATTTTAAATACAGGCGTATATATACCTTTGTCTTCATATTATTATTATTATTATTGCATTTTTGATGTATTCCCTGTATTAGAGGTGTTAAAACGAAGTAATACCGGATCAATATCTAATATCTGACTCTCTTTACTTCTCCACAAATCTGAGCATCTTATGCACGAGCCCGTGTTACTTTAAATATCCCAGCAGAGTCACTTGCTGACGTAACATGACGTAGCCTCGCGCACATACAGTAGAAGCTAGACAAGAAATAGAAATGTGTGCGTCGGCTGCGTAAAGTCTTCCTCTAAAAATAATTCCGAACGTGCAACTCGCGCGAAAGTACATTTCTGCACATGTGGTTGCCGTCGTGCCTCACGCGCCACACTGACTGTACCCGTCACTGTACGTCCCTCTCAAACCTCACCGTAAACACCGTGTTCCTCCGCCGGGAACCGGAGAAAAGGTAGTGCGCAGGTTATCGCTCACGTAACATCCAGTGAAAGTAAAGCAGAGACCCGCTCGAGACAGCAAGTGTTTTAATACGCATTTACAACATGTAGCATATTTAAACAACAATAATGATAATAATACTATTTTATCAATGCAAATAAATGAATACCAACACGAGACACTGTTTTGTCGCTATTATATGCTCTGCTGTGTAACTGTTCATGATGACATATATATATTCAATACAATATAACTTGTAAAAGGCTTTTTTTGTTGCTTACATAAATAAAACAAGAACCGTGAGTCTCTGCAAACTCTGATTTGTTGGTTTTCATTTCAATGAAATTAAAAAAGTGGAGCCGCTGCTCTCAAAACACGCCAGGCGGAGGGATACAAACTCTTAACACATGATGTCGCCATCAGCCCTTCCTACTTCACAGCTCACCTTCCGCCCCCCCTCCCTCATCCCAACTCCCGCACCGGCGATCCTATTGGTCGATGCCGCGCGCACGGCTCGCTCCCATTGGCCGCGCAGCCCCGTCAATCACAAGCAGCGGACGCCGCTCAGGGTAGATTAGGGTAGACCATTTGCCATAACTAAATAGTTACCTTGTACATCAAGTAGGGAGATACATTTTTTTTTATTTTTATGTTTTTTAAATTGGTAGCCCACTGCGCGTGGCGGAGAGTTACTGTTTGGTCTTCGGTGGAAACCTTCTCGTGCGCGAACGCAACAAAAGTGTGGCGTTTGAGTCTCGTTTAACAGATGTGGATACGCTGCTCGGGTAAGTCACTCCTCGCGGTTTTGCTACATTTGTGTTTCCTCTTGTGGTGCGTGTGTGTTTAGGGGGGGGGGGGGCTCTGACAGCTGTGTTGTCCGGCCGCCGTGCTGGAGATATTTGCATGTTTGTATCGTTGTGGTAACTCTGATAGAGGCGGAAAAACCCCCTCTGTGTGTGTGTGTGTGTGTGAGAGTGTGTGTGAGTGTGTGTGTGTGTGTGAGTGTGTGTGTGTGTGTGTGAGAGTGTGAGAGTGTGTGTGTGAGTGTGTGTGTGAGTGTGTGTGTGAGTGTGAGTGAGAGTCAGTCAAGGACACGCGGTGCTGCGTGTACTTCTTTATTTTGATAACTTAACACCAGCAGTGCAGTTTAACATCTCTCTCAATGTCCGCTTTGCACGTTTCCCTCCTTTAAGAAAAACAGACAGCTCGCAGCCGGTGCGTGCGTGCGTGCGCGTGCGTGTGTGTAGTGCGCCACACTCACAACACTCCATAAAGAGCTGTCAGGAACGATCTACGACAAGTGTCAGTCCCGGTGTGTTTATTTATTTCTTTATTTTCACGCGATTTCTCTTCATTTCTCTAAATGGATTTCATCTCCGCGAGCTGCACGTTCTAGTTTATTGGCAACTTTTATCGCGCCATCAATTGTCGTTTTAAATGACAGCTACATCGCAGTTTGTTTTTTGCCTCAAGGGAACTAGTGATTGGTTAAATTGTGCCCCCCCCTCTTTTTTAAATATACAATAAGCATATTGTATGCGCTTTCCTCATATCCTTTAAGCTATTGTGTCTGACGAATCATTTTATGTCTCTATCATGAGCCCATTTCCGACAATTGTGCCCTCGTTGCTGCGCGTAATTGCTTTTCTCCCGGGAGAGCGCGCCATCAAACTTCTAATTTCCTCCTCGAACCCGGAAACCATTTGGTCGCGGAAGCAGCTCGCGTAATGATGGCATCAATTAAAGCCCCCAAATAAAGCTCCAGTCAAAGTCGGCTCTGAGATTACATTTTTAGATGTTTCCAGCACAGGTTTGGCAGGTGACTGGGATTAGAGGGCAGCGAGACAATGGGGAGTGTCTCCTGTCAGGAGGACCTGTGATGTATCGCGTTGTTATCTGTAGTGCTGCAGGGAGGACAGGCGAGCGCCTCAGCAACGCTTTCAGGTAAAGTCCAGGTTGCCAAAAGAAGAGCGGGTGTCACAGGATCCCCAGACGGACACGGTCCAGATAAGGGTGCCGAGCGGCGCTGGTGAGCAGGAGAGCGGATTAGCGTGGCAGTGTTTGGCAGGAGGCCACGGAGGCTCAGTGTAACCACAGATGAGCGTCGGTCCCAGGTGACACGGAGAACCGGAGAGCTTCATTTTGCGTCCCTGTAACATGCCATCAAGTCCCGCAGGATCCCCCTGGGTTCATGTGGCATCGGAGAAGAAGAGCTGCGTGATCAATTTCTTTCTTTTGGTGTCGTGCTCACAGGGCGGCAACCTCCGGTTCTACCGAGTGACGCTGATCTGGAAGTTTAAAAAAACCTGCATTCTCTCTAGTGTCCACCAGGGGGCGACTCCTCTGGTTGTATAGAAGTCTATAGAAAATGACTCTACTTCTCTCTTGATTTATTACCTCAGTAAACATTGTAAACATGAGTTTATGTCTCAATCTCTAGTTTCAAGTCTTCTTCAATACAGCATGATGTTCATTTAGTACATTATGGTCCATTTAGAGTCACACAGACCATAAAGCAGGGGATGCTTTAGGGCGGGGCTACACGCTGATTGACAGGTCTCTACGGCGTCTCTACGTCACTGCTCAGTCCAGCAATGGTCACTTCCTGTTCACTGGTTGCAAAAAAACATGTCGACGGCAAAATCGCCGTACTTGAGGCTTCATAACATCAGTCCACAAAGCAATGGGTGACGTCACGACGACTACGTCCACGTCTTCCATACAGTCTGTGGTCGTGCACATAACGATGCCCCAATCCTCTCAGGTTGATAAAACACCAACGTGGTTATTATTATTTTTAAACCTCGGCCTTTAAACTGAATTATCCCGCCTCTCTCTCAGCCAAAAATATAATCTGCTGCTGCAAAAAAAGCTTCCTTTTCTCTTGAAGCACAACTGAAGTTGTTCCATAGTCATCCAGCCAAAATAAATAAATGGAGGCCTATGTTATATATATATGTATATGTGTGCGTGCGTGCGTGTGTATGTATGTATGAATGTATGTATATTATTCAAATGGAGGCCATGTTTTTACTAAAGAGTGCGTCCGCTTATGTTCTCCATTTCTTCGAGCTCACACAACAAGCGAGGTCTGTCCTCTGGAGGACAAATATCTGTAAACATCAACGGGAGAATACAGCCTGTTTTCACCGGGCCGTCTCCTGCAGTCAGAAACTAGATCAACATCAGATCTCTCCCTTCCCTCACCCCTCTCACCCCTGCCTTCCTTTGTTTAAAGCTCAACATCTTTAGAAGTTCCAGCACTTTAAAGCTGCACAATGGAGAAAAAGCACCTTTCTCTGAGCTTGTTGTTTTGTGACAAAGAAAAGTAAACGCTCTGGTTGGTTTCTGACCCCTTCATCACCTCATCGTCTCCGTCCTCCCGCTGTGAGACATTGTCGTGTCGTGGCCGTCATCGTCTCCATCATCTCATCCGGATGGCAGGAACGATCCGATACGTCTCTCGTTAGGTTCCTGCAGCAGAGGCTCTCTACGTCTCTGGAGGACTGACTGTCACGTCACTCATGCACTCACACGGGAACTCCGTCCTGCAGAATGAACCACTCGTCGTGACTGGACTTCTGTGGAAAGAGGCTTAAACCTGTAGATAACTTGTGTGGGCTCAGCTCCAGTAATGTTCCCCTTGTGAACCATGACACTGCACCCCCGCTCCCATCCACGGAGTAAAGACTCCACGCCGGGACAAAACGTACGGAGACAGTTTCAAAAAAGAATTAACTCCTCTCAACATCCATCTCAATCCACAGAGTCGGAGGAAGGAAGTTTTCTTTGGTTCTTCCTCACTGAAGCTCAGCCATGTGCTCTGCTGGCTACAGTCAAAACACAGTAGGGGGGTCGAGTGCCCCCCCCCCCCCCCTCTGTTGTTAATTTGAGGAAGTTCAATCAACCTCTGCTGCTGCAGCTTCCTGCTGAATTGCAAACGCAGGCGTTCGGCCGCCGAGCTCTCCAGACCTTACAGAGTCTGTCAGAAGAAGCTCGGCCATGAAGCGGCCGAGTGTGCGTTAGTGTGCGTTAGTGTGCGTCAGTGTGCGTTAGTGTGCGTCAGTGTGCGTTAGTGTGCGTTAGTGTGCGTTAGTGTGCGTCAGTGTGCGTCAGTGTGCGTCAGTGTGCGTTAGTGTGCGTTAGTGTGCGGCCGTGCACTTCCTGGTGTGCGAGAGCATGTGAAAGTTCAGTCCGAGGTCTTTTAGCAGGTGTGATGCACGGACATCTGTAATGGCACCATGTTGTTTTCATCGTCCATTGATCTGCTGATTGTTTTTTAAATATCCTGTTTCATCTCACCAACGCTGGAAAACCCACATATGATAATGAGCCACGTCATATATTCAATTTACTATTTGGCAGAGGAAAGATGCAAAAAGCGTTTGGCAGTTCTGCTGAATTAATCTTTGATATTCAGTCATCAGTGGACTAATTGATTGATCTCTTCTGCTGCAGTTCAGTCATAAATCACTCTGACTTTTATTCAGTTAGATCAGAAGGGTTTGGGCCCCAACAGCTTTTTGTTGGTGAAAGAATAAGATTCATGAAGCTTAATCTCTAACAAATGTGTTACCACTCAGTTTTTATCAGGACAATATATTAGTTTCAGTTTCAGTTCTGGAGCTTTTGATCGTATCACCCGGCCTCCCGATGAGAAGATGTTTCAGCAGATTTGATTCACACTGAAACGATTCGTGGATTGAGTTCACAGTAGATTTGCTAATCGAGTAACAGTTTAAGTCATTATCAAGAAAAGAATGCTCAATGTTAGGGATGTCACGAGAACCGATGCTTGTCGGTACCAAGTCGCTGCCACAATCCTTAAAACGGGACGGTACACGGTTCTCTAGATACCGTCCGTACCGCTCGGGGCTCGAGAGCAACAGCGTCCTGTCGTCCCGGCGACTACTGAAAACGTCCCTGATAATGCTACATTGAAATCAACAGGAGGAGAGCTCGTTAACGTTAACGTTAGCTGTTAGCTGTTAGCTGTTAGCCGGTGGGCAGCACAGTCCTGCTAGGCTAAATAACGGAGCTAACGGCTAACGTACGGAGGCTGCAATGAGTTACATTATGATGCGTTCAAGCTCTGTTCAGTAAACATGGGTGTCGGATTATAACGTGACCATGATGTGTTCAAATGTAATCTTGTAAAATGTAGCGCTTTGTTGTGTATGTTGAAGTACAATGGGATTTGGTGTTGATATCGACGAGTACATTTCTGGTTTTGTGACGTCTCTAGCCTCTCTTGTTTCATGTTTTTGTAAATTGAATATCACATTTCCCCTGTTCTCTAACATTCATACCTTAAACAATAAGATGCAACCAAACAGCGGCCTTAACTACGACAGTTCAGACACTAGAGTAGAGATGTTCGTAGAGAGAAGGCCAAACTAAAGAGCAGCGGCACATTAACTCCCCGACAGACCTTGCAGAGCTCTCCATTAGTCCAGACCCCCCTTGAGACTCTGAAAGTGGATCCCGGGACTTTGGCGTGCGCTGTAATTTTAACCGGAGTCTCATTTTCACAAATCAATTTGTTTGCTGGCCCGGGCGCAGCATCGACCAGCTTTAATCACCGCGGAAGGTCCGGCTGCCAGAATGGCGTCGGGTCACCGCGGAGGTTAAAGGAGCACGTTTGGTATTTTAACCGGGGTGTTGGTGCTGAATAGAGGTGCGCTGCACCACTCCGACGTCGGACTGAAAGCCTTGCACCACAAAAACAGTTAGTTCTTTCTGTTTCAGCAGAAAGGAGCAGTTACTACCTGCTCCGGTCTTGCTGTTCCGCGGCCTTTTGTGTGCCGATTCCAGGGCCGATTTCTGTCCGTGGCTGTTCCCACGCTGAGCGAGGAGAACAGGAAGAACTCAGCCGTGCAGCAGGCCTCTGCCTTCTGCTATTACGACTGTGATTCAATCATGGCAGGGCAGCGCTTCACCCTCAGAGAGAGAGACATCCTCACTCACTCTCCCTTAATGGAACTTGAAGCCAAAGGTGTTCTTTTTCTTTTTTGCACAAAGAGGAGACCATCAGCCACTAAATGTGGGAAGTAGCAGCGGCAGCAAGCCTCACCTCACAAACCCCCCCCCCCCCCCCCCCCTATTAATGCCGTTTCAAAATGGCCTCCATTTCTGTGCTTGCAGCCAGAGAAGCACCACGCCGGGCGCAGGAACCGGGCGAGCTTCGCCTCTCTCGGTGCTGCTGATCACACCTACTGTTTGTTTTCTTTGGCACGGACCGGAGTGGAAAAGTTCAGCGTGGATTCATTTTCAGCTTCTCATGCAGCCAATTAGCAGCAGTAGAATCAGTTAGAATCAGGCAGGCATTTGGTTTTTCTGACACTCTACAGACTAAATTGGGAAGAAGAGTCTAGAGAACAGATAATTATCACCAGTATAAAATATGGATGGTTTTAAGTTCAGCCCCAAAACTCGGAAAAGCGTGTTTTCTTGAAACAACCACTAAAACCACCGTTTGTCACAGCCAGAATCTGTGAAAAACGTCATTATTATTAGATGCCCAGCTTTCCGTCGGTCCTTGAACACATCACGTGCAATGAACGCTTCTGTCAGAAAAATCTGCCAAAACGAAGCTTAAAATTGTGATTTCAGTCAAAACATTTTATTCTGCATCTTCTCATTTAACATCTCGCCCCGAATAAATATTTTACTTTAACCAGATTGTAAAAACATTAAAGTGTGAACTCCTCAGTGAAACTATGAAGTCATGATTGATTCATCTGAGACCAACAGTCATGTGACAACAAGGAGGAGAAACTCTGACTGAACTTCAGGAAGTGAACACGGAGATGAGAGGAGAGGCTGAAACATGTCAACAGTTTATAAAACTATATATAAAACACTTGGAGCCTCCATTTGTTTTCCAATTCTTTTTAAATAAATTATCCAAGAAATTGAACTTGCGTTTATTTCTTTTTAATGATTCATGACATTGTAACTGTGTTACTGTGCACTGAAGACATGTTCTAGTTCCCTCTACTTCTAGTCCGGATGTTCTAGTTCCCTCTACTTCTAGTCCGGATGTTCTAGTTCCCTCTACTTCTAGTCTGGATGTTCTAGTTCCCTCTACTTCTAGTCCGGATGTTCTAGTTCCCTCTACTTCTAGTCCAGATGTTCTAGTTCCCTCTACTTCTAGTCCGGATGTTCTAGTTCCCTCTACTTCTAGTCTGGATGTTCTAGTTCCCTCTACTTCTAGTCCGGATGTTCTAGTTCTCTCTACTTCTAGTCCGGATGTTCTAGTCTGGATGTTCTAGTTCTCTCTACTTCTAGTCCGGATGTGCTAGTTCCCTCTACTTCTAGTCTGGATGTTCTAGTTCCCTCTACTTCTAGTCCGGATGTTCTAGTTCTCTCTACTTCTAGTCCGGATGTTCTAGTTCTCTCTACTTCTAGTCCGGATGTTCTAGTTCCCTCTACTTCTAGTCCGGATGTTCTAGTTCTCTCTACTTCTAGTCCGGATGTTCTAGTTTCCTCTACTTCTAGTCCGGATGTTCTAGTTTCCTCTACTTGTAGTCCGGATGTTCTAGTTCTCTCTACTTCTAGTCCGGATGTTCTAGTTCTCTCTACTTCTAGTCCGGATGTTCTAGTTCCCTCTACTTCTAGTCCGGATGTTCTAGTTCTCTCTACTTCTAGTCCGGATGTTCTAGTTCCCTCTACTTCTAGTCCGGATGTTCTAGTTCTCTCTACTTCTAGTCCGGATGTTCTAGTTTCCTCTACTTCTAGTCCGGATGTTTTAGTTTCCTCTACTTCTAGTCCGGATGTTCTAGTTCTCTCTACTTCTAGTCCGGATGTTCTAGTTCTCTCTACTTCTAGTCCGGATGTTCTAGTTCCCTCTACTTCTAGTCCGGATGTTCTAGTTCCCTCTACTTCTAGTCCGGATGTTCTAGTTCCCTCTACTTCTAGTCCGGATGTTCTAGTTCCCTCTACTTCTAGTCCGGATGTTCTAGTTCCCTCTACTTCTAGTCCGGATGTTCTAGTTCCCTCTACTTCTAGTCCGGATGTTCTAGTTCTCTCTACTTCTAGTCCGGATGTTCTAGTTCCCTCTACTTCTAGTCCGGATGTTCTAGTTTCCTCTACTTCTAGTCCGGATGTTCTAGTTTCCTCTACTTCTAGTCCGGATGTTCTAGTTCGCTCTACTTCTAGTCCGGATGTTCTAGTTCGCTCTACTTCTAGTCCGGATGGTTCTGTTCCCACAGAGGAGCAGAACTTTATACTGGAATGAAAATCAAGGCCACAGACGGTAAAATGTGACGGGAGAGAAAATATTGCTGATGTTCAACCAAGAAACATTTGAGTTTTCTACACTTTTACACACTTGTCATAATGTCGTTTCTCGCCATAGGACTTCTGGTCTTTAAGGAACTTGTTGGGTGAGCTGAAATGCTTCTGATTCCTGTTTTTCTGGCCGAGGATGAACAGCTTTTATCTTTACACCAGCTGGGAACACTTGAAGAATAAACGTGTCCCGTCTGTGGTTTGCTCTCTGCAACAGCATCCACCTCGGTCTGCCATGAAACACCATACGAGTGGAGCCTCGTGTTTCCTGTTGGTTCATCACATATATCACACATATCATGAAGGGGTTAAAGAACCCACCACGTACACGCACGTACTCAAACCTGTCAACTAGCATGGGATGCTAATATCTTATTCATATATTTCATCATTGTTCACATTTCTTTTAGATGTGTATTGAGGTGATGGTCTTCTATGACAGTAAAGCATATTTATTGTTTAATGTAAAAACGTTTTCTTCAAAGTAATGCATCGAAAAAAATTACATTTGTTCCAAATTGTAGTATTTGTATTTGCAGTTTCTTTGGACCTGAAATGATTCATCGATACGTCAGACAGTTTGATAAACAATTCATTAATCATAATCTTTTAATCTGTGTTGGCTGTCTTAATCGTATGTGACAGAATTTGTGCATTTTAATTTGAAAAAAATTAGCAATTTGAATGTAGAATTTTGTGACATTTAAAAACCAGACAATCGGTTTTTAACAATTGATTTATCATGAAAACAATCATTAGTTGAAGCCCCAGAAGAATGGCGGGATCGTTTCCTGGTCGAAGCTTGTTTGGAGCTATTTGCCAACATGTCCTCCGGGATCTGACCCTCAGGGCCGAAGTGAAGGATTATGGTCCAGAGGAGCTGTGGCCGCGGGGCAACACGGCCTTACTTACACAGGACTAATCCCCCCCGTCCTCCAGGAAGCCCTTAACTGAGCCATCGTCAGCTGACAATCTACGGGTTAAACATCAATTAAGGTAATGAGGAGGAAGAGGAGGAGGAAGAGTCCCTGAAGTGGAAGCTCGGTTGTGATGGCGGTGCTGGATGGAGGCTGGTTCTGTGCTGGTTCAGCTGTGTCTTGTTTGGTGATTCTGTCTTTAAATCTTGAGCTGATGTTGAACTTCTCGGTTCTTTTCATTGATGAACCTTCTGCTGATTCTCTTATTACATTACACCAATACTTTTCTGAGATTTTTGTCATGAAATGAGTTTTACATCCAGATCTAAACATTTGCCGTCTGCTAGATTTTAGTTTTTGGAGGAAACGTTGTCGGCAGCAAAGTAGCTCCGCCTTTTATATTTCTGGTTCTGGTTAGAAATGAAAGCAGGAGAAGAAGACCTGCGGGGGAACATCTTCTCTGTGGTTGAAGAGGCAAAGAAGAAGAGCTGCACCAATTACAGATGCCTCAACTTCAGCTGAAGAAAATACAAAACCCGCCCACACCGCTGTGATTGACAGCTGATCTGAGCAGCAGCAGCAACAGAGATTTCAGACGCAAATGAAAATACAATCTCGTAGATTTCCACAGGAAATGTGATTGTATTAAATTAATGTTTATTGCCGAGGGCTTCAGAGGAAATGAACGATAAAGTCTTAAAAGCATTTTGTGCAAACGAATCAAAGCGTGATGAAGAGCGTCATCCGTCCCCCGAGTGTTACCAAGTCGGTTTATTCAAACAACCGTCGGTTTGTCACACAGCCTCCGGTATGTTTTATTGTTCAGACGCCACATGATGATATTCAGCCTCCTGATTATTTGAGCTGATCGTGTGTGATGCTCATCGGACTCCGGTGGTCTCAGAGAAGCTGTTGTGTCGTCTCTCTGTAGTCGATGCGACGGCAGCCGTGTGTGTGTGTGTGTGTGTGTGCGTGTGCGTGTGCGTTTCCATTTGGAACACTTCTGCCGTGTTGAATCCACCGTTCAATATTTAACAAACACAGATGACGAAGTCTTCAGACGCATCACTGTTTCATGAGCACAGCTCTTAAGATGACTCAGAGATTTGATAGAATCCCAAAACCTGCTTCACTTTCCGGTCCGCTGTCTTCTCAATTTTATCTTCCAACTCCTTTAAACGGCGGCCATCTTTCTCAGCTCTGAGAGAATACGTCAATGGAATATGTTTTAAAACATAACTCAGATGATGAATACTTGAGTGTCTTGAACGTTGATTACTTCTGTAGTTATTTGAACCCAAAAGGAGATCTTTTCCTAAACCTCACTAGTGTGTGTGTGTGTGTGTGTGTGTGTGTGTGTGTGTGTGTGTGTGTGATGTTAAACTATCACGAGCGGCTCTGTTTTTAACCCGTTATGGATGGAACTAATCGTCCAAGTGGCTCCGCCCTGCTGGCTCCTGGTTTTAAGGACTATTTTGTGAAAAAGGCTCCTTGACCTGGAGGTCGAGGGGCCTTTTAACCCACAGTAGCGTGCTCCTAATGCTGGGACTGTGATCTTTATCTCCTGGTCAGTAATCAGTGAAACATTAGAAAGTAGTGCTGCTACTAAAACAAACCTGTCGTGGCTTTCTGCAGGTCTCAGCTTCCAGCACCAGCAGCCTCCTAAAAAACATCCTGTTTGCTGGAGTTGTATGTTTATTTGTGCTGCGACTGTCACCCCGGCCTGAATTCTAACTAACCCTCTCTGGTTTACCGCAGACTTTCCATTACTCTGTGGAATAAGCCCAGCGGAGCCTCGGATGATGGATTCGGGGGAAGTAGGGCAGCAGGGTGGGCGGGACTTTAAAGAGTCTTGTAATCGCAGAAAGGTCACCGGATTGTTCGACCATGTGCTCCCGAGCTATAGATGCTGAACCTCTACCCACGAACACGACCTGTGACGTCACTGATGGTTTCATCATGGCATCATCTGAATCCGTGGAGCAGCGTTGGTCCCACAGCTCACCGGCTCCCTTCACGCTGATCGTTGCAGAGCCGGTTACGTAAAACACAAACGGAAACGAGAGAATGAATAGAACAGAACCTGTGTGGTAAATCCCTTCTCAGTTGTTGATTCTTCCTAAAAATATCCTGTTCAGGGCACTAAATTTATCCGGTCCGCCTCGGAAGAAATCGCTGGAAATAACCCGCTTTGGAGCCAAAATGGAAATCTGCACTGACCTGATTCTGGCTGCGAGGTAGAATCAGACGAGCAAATGAAGAAAAAGCCGGTGAATGCACGTAACGCGTATTCTGATCAGGGATTATGGAATCTGTAGGACTCATCTCCGGGTGTCTCACTCGCCTCTCTTTTTATGTCGCTGCAGCACTTTCATCCAGATTAAGTTGTGTTTTCTCAGAGGACAGTGGTCCGGGATCAAGACACAACCTACGGCTTCTATGCAGGTTAAATGCAACAATAAGTGAGGCGTTAGTGATCTGCTTCAGGAAACCTTTACTCACCCTCATCCACGCAAAGGTCAGAGGTCAAGCTCAGCCTAGCTTAGCTTAGTTTAGCTTAGCTGAGAGGCCGGAGAGTTTTTAGCGTCTTGCTCATCGGCAACAAGCGCTGGCTAACGTGGGACTTGTTCCTATTTGTATTCTTCCGAGTTCTGTCTTTCTTCGATATTCTGTCATCAGAAAGTGTGTAATCATGTGGTGCATGAATATAATTTCAACAATTCATGGGAAAATATTACAAAATGTTATGAATACTCATGAATATTATTGAACATTACATAGTTACATTTTTTAATCACAGAGTGATTCAACACAGTTACAAAACTAAACACTCCGTCCTTTTGTGAAGAAACGCTTCATGTTCAGCCGTTGGTGTCGAATTCCTCGTCGTTTGGATGATTTACAGGCGACTCCTCCCACATGTTTCCCCTCAACAGGTGTGCTGCGCTCTCATTGGCTGGACCAGAGTCGTGCAGTGTGACGCTGTTCGCTCAGCTGATAATGGCTGCTTAGAAACCCGACTCTGATCAATTGCATCATATTTTGGCAAATTCGACGTTATTTTACAGCTGATTCCATTATGATAATCTGTGACTCCGTCCGTGTTTTGCACGTCATGGACATCAAAAATAACGGTGACCTTGTTATCATTGCGTCACGTGTGTGTATGTGAAACATTTCATAACACAGCTGGAATGAAAGGTTAGCCATGTTGCTGGAGATCCAGTAAGAGCAGCACAGACCAGGGGGATTAGGCCGACGCTGAAGCACTCGGCCGCAGTAGATCCTGCTGGATTAAGGCTCCGCTGTCCCGCGACCGGAGCTGCAGCCTCCACGCTGTGCACACGGAGGGTTCACTGCATGTCCATCTGCTGCTGCTGCCACAAAGCTTAGAGAGCAATGCAACGCAGAAGACGGTGAAGGAAGGAGTGAGCGGGGAGCAAACAAACAGGAGACGTTGGGATGTGGATCAAAGAGAGCTGCACACCTACAAGACCGGAGGAAGATGCAAGAGAGAGAAGTGAAAGACGCCGTCCATCTGTTTTAGGAAAGCGTTCCGTCCTCCGATGAGTCGTTCAGGATTCAGTCAGAATAACCCGCAGCGCTCACTCTGCCTCCAGGAGCAGAAGTGTTTCATCATCAAAGGTCTTTTTGCTGACTCAACCGGAATAGTATCTGCTCGGTGCGTTTGCCAGATAGCGTTTCGTTGCAGTGGGGGCCGACATGTCCAATCTTTAATTTGTTCTTCTGAGCAAAAAGAGACCGAAGAAGTGAAGACGCTCTCACTGAAGTTCTACTTCTGTGGAGTCAGTTTATTTATTCGCGGTTGTAACACGATAGTTCTGCCAGTAACACTGAAAAGAAGCCCAAACGTGCATCAGTAGTGAACGATGTCTCCCTAAATACCAACCCAGAACAAATGAGGAGTGACTTATTGTCTGGTATTCAACGAACAGTCGTAAGAGGATCCACGTGGTCCAGACTGGAGGACTAATGGGTTCCGTGTGAGATCGGGGGAACCGGAACTCAGCCCGAGTGCCGTGCCACCAAAGTGACGGGGTTCCGATGGCGTGAGAGCAGGGGCTTGCTCGCGCTCCTCACCTCTCCTCCTCACCCTGCCTCTCTCTTCATCTGAGGTCCTGGCATTTTCTCGTTCTTCATCATTAGGTTACGGCCTCGTTGGGGTGTGGTTCCGTTTTACAGCCGCACGGCCGCGCCGGTGCTTTGGGACCATCTGCATCGGGGCTCAGTCAGTTAGCTCCTGTGGAGCAGGAGTGTGTAGAGAAGCAGCTTCTTCCTCTGTTGTAGAGCATCCATTACCCAGAGTCGAGAAGAAGAAGAATCCTCATGTTTGTGTGACGTTGCCATGACTCCAGGCGTGTTTGTGTGTTCATCCATGAACATGTATCAATTTATGTGCGAGTATATCGCTGTACCAAGGTGTGTTTTTGCCATTGCATCCTTATTAAAGGATGATTTTCATAAAGATTTTACAGAGTTTTACTGTACGACTGCGTAGAATGAATACAGTAGAATAAAGTTAGCACCGTTAGCTGCGAGCCGCCGTCTCCACGTGGAGAGCCGTGTGATGACGATCCTTAAATAGGCTGTGCT
>NC_136642.1:2136490-2176490 GCF_949748355.1 Melanostigma gelatinosum | reverse complement strand
CATGAGCCACACTCGTCATTATCAGCTTCACACCAAGCTACTCATCGCTAATCGCTTTGTCTGATGAATGTGTGAAGTGAACCATTATTGTAATTCTCCACGGCCTGAACAGTGTCTTCAGATGTTTGTCTTTTTATCTGACCAACAGTCCGAAACTCAAAGATTCATTTCATCATTGGTGCTTGAAAAATATACCAACATATTGGTTCCCCACCATGTTACTCATGTCAAAGACTTATTTTCAGATGTTTTCATTTGAATATCCTGCATTTCACAGAAAAAAAGAACTTAAATATTACACATTTATTTTCCGTCTCATCCCTTAAATCATCATGAGTTTATGTCTCAATCTCTAGTTGCAAGTCTTCTTCAATACAGCATGATGTTCATTTAGTACATTATGGTCCATTTAGAGTCACACAGACCATAAAGCAGGGGATGCTTTAGGGCGGGGCTACGCGGTGATTGACAGGTCTCTACCAGAGACGTATACGGCGTCTCTACGTCACTCCTCCTCAGTCCAGATATGCTCACTTCCTGTTCGCTGGTTGCAAAAAGCCAAGATGGCGACGGCCAAACCCGCCGAACTCGAGGCTTCAAAACATCCGTCCACAAACCAACGAGAGACGTCTCGACGACTACGACCGCTCCTTCCATACAGTATGTGAACCAGACACGCATTTCAGGGAGGCTTGTTGAGGTTTGATACCCAGTCCCAGTCACACAGGGTCAACACATAAAAAGAGAATTAAAAAGGACCTGAAACACTTTGTAGTCTCGTGTTCAGCTCCAGCAAACCTGCACAGTCTGTTTATGTTCAGGGAAATAACGACTCGCTTTTTGGCCACGGGAAGATTTTTCCAACAGCACTTCAAAACAAGAACGTCAATTCAAAAGAGGATTTCTCCTCCACAATCCAAACAAAGTCAAATTAACACGATGAATCTTTAATTCCAGACGTGCGCTCTTCTTTTCTGTTGCGTAAGCTAAACGTCTACCCGTCTCTCCGGTCGCTCGTGCTGGCGTGGGAGCCTCAGGAGCGGAGTGATTTATGGCTTTAATTTACTTGATAGATTAAAATATAATATAGCAACACGCATGGCGCATTAATTAGACCCCGTCTCCCTTAAGCCGCATTGTCAGAAAAAGTACTTCACACATTGTAAGAGTGCACTGAACTCATGTGGAAGTTTAAAGAGATCTGTTGTCCTTATTACGGAGACTTCATTGATTTCCCCTTCAAAAGAAGCTTTTTAACAGCCTTGATATTGTGAGTCTGCGTTGCCGTCGCTGTGGCCGTGTTGGGATTAGCTGGAGGTCGGCTGGCTGAGCCGGTGGCGGCTGAGTGAGGCAGACAGTTGAAGGGAACAGGTTGCTGCGTCTGTTCCGGCTCGTCTTGCTGCTCTTGACCTTTTTGACCTTTCAGCTGTGACAGCTCCTGGTGGCTGGGAGATACCACATGTCTCCGGGTTGGTACAGTCCAGTACTGTTAAAATACCAACATCAGCAGGTCACGTTCCATCAGATCCTCCTCGTCAGTTTAAACGAGGGCTATAAGTCACCATATGAGACTGGAATATCAGGGTTTTCACAGCTATTATTCACAATAATTGACTGTAGTTTTATTGATAAAAATGTTTGGTAGTTTCAATGATGTGTCATACGTTAGTGTTAGGGAGTCAAACGGGTCATAATTCATCTCTAATATCTGTTTTTTTTATTGCTGTGAAAGTGTCTGCAAACAACTCGATTTATTCAAGTTCCTCACCAAAAAACTACATTTTACAAGATGACATTGAACACATTGTGATAACGCTGTGAGGCAACAGAGCATGAACACATCTTAATGTAGTTCAATGGGACCTCTGTTTGTTAGCCGTTAGCTTCGGTGGCGCTAACGTTAACTCTCTGTTCTCAATGTAACATAATCAGAGATCAGAGACTAGAACTCATAATGACGAACTGCTGATCTCATATGTTTTTACTTACTATTGTCCGATAACGATCAGCAGTAAAACCATTATTTTAAACTTTGATCGTTAACTTAAACTTCTAAATCGCACACTGCAAATTGGAGAGCCGTCTTTTCCAATCTTTTAACCGCCATTTTGGCGGATATAAAGCCGGTGAAAGAGGTTATGTGTTCAGTTCGGTTTGATGGTTTGTCCGCGAAATTATGGAAAATCTTCTGGCCGGATTTTTCCATGTGACTTGGTTGAAGGGTTTGCATCGGCCAAAGATGAACCCACCGCATTCTGGAGCGGATCGGCCTCGGCGGAGGTCTGGAACAAAAAGCATATTGACCGAATTTAATCTTTTCCAATGAGTGATTTGAAGAGAATGTCGTCACGAATGATACTTTAACATTCGTCTCATGGGCCTCAATCTCAAATCGTGGCAGCAGCAAACATCCCATCGTCACTAATGCAGAGCCTGTGGATTTGCCCAATTTGCCCAAATTAGATGTGGATGTCGGTCATGGACACTTACACCCAGAGGATGTGATGATGAACAGAAACTAAAAGCATGACACGCAAACTGTGTCCCCAAGACAACAGCGGCTCCTCCCAAGCATCAGATCTGTCGGCTGCGTGGCCTTTTCTTCTGGTGGAACGACCAGCCGAATCAAATCAAAGGTAGAAAGCAGAAACGGATCATTTGCCCTATGAATAAAAACACTTTGTCAAGTTTAATTTTACACCCAAAATCACAAGTTTGACCCAAATGGCTTTACAATCTGCTCAGATTGGAGAAGAGGGAGCTCGTCGAGCTCCACAGAAGTTGATTGTGAATGATTGTGCATATGAGAATCCCCTCGACTTTCATTGTGAAGAAGTCATAGGTAATGCATTGGCATGTGCATCACTGCTTTAGTTTCCTTTGAACTTTTGGGTCGACAATAAGCAGCTATTTCTCGGATCAGATTTCACAAAGAACAGTCTGTGAGAGCTGCAGTACTGAAGAATCCAGAGGAGGGAGGACGAAGCTAAACTTCGCTAATGCATCATTTTACAAAACCATTTAAGTTTATTACGCTAAAGCTCCTCAATCAGAATGTAAGCGTGTTCTGTAGAGAAGACTCTGCAGTCCACGAACTAAGCAAACTTCTTTTAGTGTTTCCAATGGAGCCGAGACGGGAAGACATCTGAGCCGTGACGGATCTCGTCTCATGATCACTTTAGTTTGTAGACGGCGGCCCAAACAAGAAGTTTCATACTGACAATACTGGATTTCAAAATAAAGGCACATCTTAAAGGTGATGAATGTTTTGATGTTTTCACTTTGCATTGATGATATTGGATTGTGGATCATTGCATAGATATCGATGTGTGAAATGAATCCCCTTGTTGTAAACTTGACTCTTGAATTTTCTATATTTCATTGAGTTGTATTCATCTCTCATGAGATTCTTGTTGGTGGTCTTAATTTCGGGCGAGTTGGCCCAGAACGCTTGAAGTAGCTGGAGAAAACTGTTAGATATCCGATCGTAATGTTTCTGATGCTGAAGATGATGTTTAAAACCGCTGTCCGTCCAACGTGAAGTCAAACATCGCTTGCATCCGTGCTCCAGCACCGTTGAGCAACGAGAAGCCTGGTCGGACCTGAACACGCGTGTTGATCACAAAATGAGGCGGATGGATAAAGGGAGGATGTGTCGTTTCTCCATGTGTCAGTCTTCTATTATGCTCTCTTTTTGGTGACAAAAATGTGGAGAATTCCTCAATAATGTGGGACACACACACACACACACACACACCAGAGAAAGGCATTGTCATTTTTATTTTTTTTAAAGTTACCCCGTCCTCTGGAGGGGAGGCAGATTTGCATAATCAGGGTATTCACTGTCAAACCCTTGAAAGCATAAATCATGTTTATTCACAAATGTATTTGTCATTTTGGTACAAAGACAAACGCCGGACAAGCTCGTCTTCAACAAAAGCCCTCTCGAGTCCATCTTTGTGGCGGTGCACCTTTCTCACGCATCCTTTTGTTGCCCACGTCTCCTCAGCTACGTGGACGGATGTGAGAGCCGCAGCTCATACGCTTCTGCGTCTCCTTTCAACATAAATACATTCGCCTCTGGGCGAAGTAGCTGCTTCCTCTGACCGCCCTGTTGAGAGAGAGAGATATCGTTTCTCTCCTCAGAGCCGGATCCCCAACGCATGCAGCCAGCACCACAGTCTTGGCCCGGCGCTGGCGTTTTGTCTCAGGAAGAAGCGGAGGTGGGCTCATAGATCCCCGTTTTAGGCGTCGGGCCAACACCCTGTGTTCTACACGGAGGGCCCCCGGAGAACCGAGCACGTGGAAGACAAACGTGGACGGCAAGCGGGGGAGGGACCTGGAGAAAAGGCCAGCGCTTGTGTTTGTTGGGGAAGTGATTGCATTGTTGTGTTTGGTCAGACTGGTCTCATCCAGCGTTGGTAGCGAAACCTATGAAAAACCGAACTGTGAACGAGGACGTATAAAGAACACACCGGGCGGGCGGGAGAGGAGCAGGATGGATCCAACAAACAGGGATCTGACAGCCAGGAGAGCGATGTTTTTTCTGATATTTTCCTAAACCTAACAGTTGTTTCCTGTGAAGACGGAAGTTTATTTTTGAAAAGACCGTATTGAAGTAACGAGCGTAAGATGACACGTTTTGCTGGACTTCTGTAAGAAAACGAATAACGAGCAGTAAGTGTTGGTGGGACATCACAGTAACCGTTGGTGTGGTGGTGGATATATTCTCCTGCTTCAGATGGATGAAGGGAGTTACATATTTTCGGGGCCCTCCCCTCTCCCATGTATCCATAGACGTTGCTGCCTCCAGTGTAAATGGGCCCTTGGAGACTTTGTCCCTTGTTAACCCGTTGTTGTCCGGCCACAGACGGGCCAACCTACACTCAGTGTGTTGTGTGGAAACTATGACACGACAGTTTGTCGGACTCCCGGCCTCCCGGTTTCCCACACCCCTCCGGAGCCCCCTCTGAGATTTCAAGGTCAGTAAAGGTCTGGGGGCTGGCGAGTCATTCCTTGGGAAGCGGACTCCCCCCCCCCCCACTCTCTCTCCGTGGTCATCTAACTGTATCTCACCAAGTTGGGATTTGATTTCCACAGCTCTGGACTTAGCGTCAGATCACAGTCTGACAGCAGACGAGTCCTTTTAGAATCCAGCGTAGAGGGCCGAGGGGCACGAGACCTTACCGGTTTGTTGAACTCTCCGACAGCTGAGCATGCAAAGTGTATATCTGTGTGGTAGGGCTGTGTGTAGATTTCAGGGTGGGTGGGTGGAGGGGGGGCTTTAAGGGTCCAGTGGAACAAAAGGTATGCAGGCAGCTGCCGCCTCACTGCCAGCAGCTCATGATCCAAATGGAGGATGAACACTCACACGTGCACCAGGGACGGGATGGTGTGCAGCGAGGACCTGACACACTTAGCTAGGCAGCTATACTCCCTCTGTCTGCACACACACACACACACACACACACACACACACACACTTTGCAAGCTGTCTCTCCTCATCATGTTCGCACTACATCTTTGTTGCCCATTTTCAAGTCAGCGGCGTACAGTCTCAGGGTTGAGGCAGCCATTGATTTCCATTCATGTCACAAAACCCATATTGGTAAATGTGCTTAAGTCGTTTAATTGACCAGAGAAGGTCTGCAGCTCATGATCATTGTCATTGTAGATTGTTGTGTTGATCAGTGAAAACTTTTGACGGAGATTTGTCATTATTTGATCACAATATTTGATAAACTGAACTAAAGATGATCTCTTTTAAATGTTTGTCGGTTTATAATGCTCCCGTTGAAGAAGCCGATACCAGAGAACAATGCTGAGTAAACGCCGAAATGATCATCAACATAGTTTGTTTTCACTTTGATTCATCTCCTCACCAGCGTGAACATGAAGTTTTTCTGAAAGTGATGATTGAACTAACTCTCCTTTGACAAACTGTTAATGGACTGAGTGGAGACCAGTGGATGCTGCTGGCTGACGTAAAGATGAAATGATGAATAGATTATGTATCTGCAACAATTCTCATAACTAATATTCATCTATTTTTTCCTGTTTCATTCCCTTAAAGATTTGAAACTTCTTAATTTTACACTTTTCCTCAGACACAACATTAATAGATGTGTCCTCCATAAATATGAAAAGAACAGTCAATGGTATATATATGGATAATATTCTATGTTTGCGGCCCTAAAGTTGACATGATTGGTGTTGAAGAGGGCAGAAGAGCCGAACAACAAGCGCCTCACGCTGCCAACAGACACTGATGAATTGGTGGCAGTTGCTGAAGGCATATTAGGGCAAAGGGTGACCTGGGAGGGGTTCATGGGGGAGGGGAGGGGGGGGGGGTACTGTGAGGGTGACAAGAAGCAGCAACAGCGGAGAGGGGGGGGGGGGGGGGGGTGTCCAGTGAGAAGGGTAATTCGGGGCGTCCAGAGCGAGGCGTTTACACCAGCAGTCGTCTCCTCTGCTGCAGCCGGTGGCTCATGAGCTCCGTGATCCTGCACTTGGACTATCGTCAGGCTAAGCTGCTCGTCCACCAACGCTCTCTGTCTGGTGTCAGAGCTCGTCCAAACCGCCTTTTGGCATCTTTAATCTTTGACGGTAAGAGCGACCGACCGGGACTTTACAGCTCTTAAGAGTCTATCTGTGTGTGTGTGTGTGTGTGTGTGTGTGTGTGTGTGTGTGTGTGTGTGTGTGTGTGTGTGTGTGTGTGTGTGTGTGTGTGTGTGTGTGTGTGTGTGTGTGTGTGTGTGTGTGTGTGTGTGTGTGTGTGTGTGTGTGTGTGTGTGTCGCTTCCCATGTAATTGGTCTGAATTGACGTGAACGCTGCTTCACTTTAAACCGTAATTACTTCGAGAGGGAAATGTCTTAAGTGGTATTACTTCTCCTCTGGTGATTCCCTTTGCTTGATATCAGCCGGAGACGCTCTCCCAAACGTTTCTGAGCTTTCTAATCAGCCCGTCGGCCGGTGGGGTTTCGCTGCTGGCGCCTCTCAGGACTTCAGGAAGTAGATAGCGAGGAGTGCGAGACGACTTGTGTGCACTGTTCTCCGTCATCAGCCGCCGAGCTGACACCTTTGCCCCCCTGCCGGCCCCCAGAATGTGCCCCGAGGGCCCGGAGAGCCGCTGGTGTTGTCCTGCGGCTCATAACGTCACATCTGTTCTCTCTCGTCTCCAGTGATCCTCGCACCCGTGACACCTGCTCGCGTACTTCAACAGCACACACCAGCATAATGCTTTGGAGACGTGCACTTAATGGGTTCTTGTTTCCCTTCTACCTTGTTTGCTCTGCTTGTATCTCGGCTTTTCAAAGTCAAGTCAATTCAGACAGAAAGCAAATAGCAGGAAGTTGTTCATCGACGCTCAGTGGCCTCCAGGTATTCGTTTAGAGCTCAGGAGATGGAAGCCTTCTCTTCCATGAAAGCCTCGTATCCACTGTAACACATCTCACAAGAGTAAAGGCATCACTCTCTCAAAGCACACATGTGAGACGGCCTCTCGCCGGCGTTTTCATTTTGAGCCGGTGACAGAAACATGTACCGGTAGTTTCTCACGCTCCTGCAGGTTTGGCGCGGCGCCACGTGTCAAAGTTAACGACTCGTAAAACCTCACAAAAGAGTTTAGCTTTAAATGGACAGGTGAGCATTCCTCCTCCCACTCACCTGCGCCTCCTGAAAATACAGCTGGCGGTGCTTCTGGCCCGACGGGCTCATTGACGAGAACGCGTTGGACTGGTGACGGCCACCCCTCGTACGCCAGGCTCCGGCGGACCACGCCCTGTGTCCTCCTGAGCTTTTGTTGTCGCGCCGCGAAATATTTCAGACGGTGACGCTGTGAGCAAACCTGTAAACGGTGTTGGGAGCTCGCAGTGCCTTCCAGAGCGATGAAGAGTCCATATTCTAGATCTGAGACTAACAGGGCCTCAGCAACCAGTACGTCCTCATTCATCATAACTTCGTCTAATACAGAAACGCTCACTTTTATGTAGTTGTGAATAAATAAGATGTATATATATATCGGATAACACTGTCACTATCTCTGTCATATCTCTATTGGAGCTGCAACGATTCATTAGTCAACTATTGAAATAATCAGCAACTATTTTCATTGTCATTTATTTTGAAAAAAGTCAGACTTCTCTGCTTCAAACTTCTTGAATATGAATATTTTCTCTTTTCTTTACTCCTGAATAACACTAAACTATCTTTGGCTTTAGATCGAGATTTGTCACATTTTACTGACCAAACAACCAAACTATTCAGAAAATAACCCGGAGTGGAAACGAGCGCAAGCTGCAGCCACCATCAGTCCGTTCATTGGTGCGTTAAGGACTGCAGCTCAGCTCAGCTCATCAATTGTGGATTTGTCATCTAATCAAAAAAGATCAAAATCCAAATGTCTCCAGCCTGAGGGATCATCTTCAAATGCCATGTTTGGTCCGACTAACGAGCCAAAACCCAAATCTATTCACTTTACTGTCATATCAAACTGAGCAATGCTCCACATGATTGCTTAATAAATAGCTTGAATAATGATCAGTGCTTGTCTAAAGTGTTGCAGAGTGTCTGTCCGTCAGGTAATAGACTCATTGTTTCAGCGGCACAGGTACAGGTACAGGTACAGGTACAGGCACAGGCACAGGTACAGGCACAGGCACAGGCACAGGTACAGGTACAGGCACAGGTACAGGCACAGGTACAGGTACAGGCACAGGTACAGGCACAGGCACAGGCACAGGTACAGGCACAGGCACAGGTACAGGTACAGGTACAGGCACAGGTACAGGTACAGGCACAGGTACAGGTACAGGCACAGGTACAGGTACAGGCACAGGCACAGGCACAGGTACAGGCACAGGTACAGGCACAGGTACAGGCACAGGCACAGGCACAGGCACAGGTACAGGCACAGGCACAGGTAGCACTTGTTCTACTCACCTGTGGAACCGAGGCGGACTAACGGCACCATGAATTACATTTATACATCCAGAGGATATAAAATTACTTTCAATTGCCCGAAGTCACTTCTGTTCGACGCTTGAATCTTCTTCTATGAGCTCTAGTGGGAAAAAGACGTGTTGACAAGTAACATTCAGAGCCGCTGTCACCAATCTCTGCATGTTAACTAATCAGGTCAATCAATAAAACGTCGACACAGCATCTTAATGTTGCGATACTCAAGTTCACTGGTGTTTCCTTACACTCCTATTGGTCAAACAAAACAAGAAAATGTAAAGTTGTTCGTGTTTTTATAACGTCACATTTTTGATAATTTTTGATTACATTTCATAAAGAAAGCAACCGATTTTCTGAAACAGTTAGCGACAGATTCCTCTGTGCAACAGCACTGTGTTCACACTGTATTGAAATGAATGGGAAGGGACTAAAACACTTATCGATCAAAACCAGTCAACAACCCTCATGAGCTCATCTGATGCGTTTCTCCACAGCTTATATCAGTTTTTCCACTTCCTGACCTTCGATGTCAGCAGTAGCAAACAGAAGCAATATCTCCGAACTGTGACGTCTCTGGCGCTCTTTGTTCATCCATTCCCCTTCACTGCTCTGGTATTGGGTGTGCCGCTGTGTGTTTAGAGCCTGAACTATGTGGCAGTGATGTAACCCGACGGGTCAAACCGCATCGTCCACGCCTCTGACGTAAGGAGAGCCTCAGGGTCAACAGCAGACCTCGCTGAGAGGACCGGACAAAAGCCGTCTTTGTGGCGGCTCACGTGGACGTGCGTGGGTGTGTTATGGGTGTTATCATGTTGTCCTGTATTTGTTTTCATGTAGCTCTTGTGTTCATGCCACACGCTCATAGCCTGTGGCATGAACACAGGGTGTGTGTGTGTGTGTGTGTGTGTGTGTGTGTGTGTGTGTGTGTGTGTGTGTGTGGCTCAGGTAGACCGCGGTATTGACGGGCCTTCCCGGTAGCGTGGGTGTGATTCACGAGCCCAGATGACACAGATCTCTTCACTGCCCCCCCCCCCCCCACCACACAACCCCTCAGAAGTGCTGCCCTTGCACTGCATCAGCCCCCCCCCCCCCCCCCCCCACCTCTCCAAGAGGCTCACCCATGATTGGTTTAAGAGGAGGAGGGGGGGATCATATAACTGCCGGGGTTGGCAGCGTAGACTCACAGTCCCGAGCCAGGCTTCAGCCCCCCCCCTCCTCCACCGTGTGTCTCAGTGACTCCACCTGCTGACGCCTCCACCACAGCCGACATAAATGAAAGCAGCCGCAGGGTTTTGTTGACGAAGTGAAGATGGCGGGTGACTGAAGGCCGAGTCCAACGGTCGCCCCGGAAACATGCGGCAACAGGCTGTAAATATCCCGCAGCTGGTGCTGGCAGAACAGCCTCAAGGTTGGGCCGCAAACCGAGCCCCCCCCCCCCCCCCCCCCCCGACCTCGACCCAGGCAGTTCTGTCTGAGCCCCAGTGAGGAGCGAGTCCCTCCTCTCTAAGACCTGATTCATGCAAACAGTGAGGCTCGCTGCGTATGAACTTAATGCCTTCATGATGATGTGAGCAGATATTTGCAGCTTGATGGGGAAGTTAGACACTCAGAAGAGGCCGACGATGTTCTTCACGTTAATGCTTTAGGCAACAAAATGACCCATTTGGAAATATTTGTTTTCCTCAAGAAGATGAACATTGCTCGTCTGGTCTGACCGGCCGCTGGTCAATAATACAAAAATAGTGAAATGTATTTTCCATCAGCCAACGAACTGAATTATGAACTGACAGTTGTTTCACTATGGGAACTAATAAATAAATAAAATATATAACGTTGCTGCTGGTTTGATCTCTGACGACATCATTTGTCATCTCGTGTTTCGGTCCGAGTGTGAACACTTGAGTGATGAATGACTGTTGTTGCGGTATCGACCCCCCCCTGACTTGAAAGTGAGGGGCAGGTGCTTCATTGCGATGGCCCTCCTGCAGAGGCCATGACTCCGCAGACTGGTCACCCTCCCTCTGGAACCTCAACCCTCTGCACATCAACATGATTCATAAAGATATCGGAACGCAGCCTCGTGATGTCTGTCGGCCGTGTCTGACTCCTCTGGTCGGACGCGAGTTTAGAGTCTTACTGAAAAAGATGCAGATTGAAATTCAAAGTGGACGAGTCTGACCTCGATCACATTTTGTGCTTTTTTTATGTTTGCAATCGTACATGAATTCAAAATATGTGAGCATTGATCGTCATTGTTGGTCGTTGAAGTGCTAAACCAAGAGCAGAGGGGCCTTGGAGGATGAATCTGTCCCGGAAAAGCTGCTGACTGTAATCGTGCACTGATCACAGTTTGGGCCGGTTGTGCTGCTGGGGGTCCGGCTCAGAAACGTGGTGATGGACCTCTCAGCAGTCCTCTGGCACGGTGCTGAGAACCAGCTGAGAACCCCCCCCCCACACACCTACCAGCCCCCCCACCGCTGACTGTTATCTATCAGCTCCAGGCTGCTCTGCTGCCACTTAACACACCAGGGCAGCAAAGACAACACACACACACACACACACACACTTAGGCCTGACCAATAAATCGATGCATCGATGTTGTATTAGAGACTTATCTTGTGAGCATACTGATAACGCTGCTCTTAATTCAAGGGGCATGCTGTAATGTGGCAAAACTGGGCTCAAGATGGGGGGGGGGGGGGGTTTGTAGGAAGGGAATCGTCTGGGTTTTGTCTGAAGAGCCACAGTGTCCGTAACGTACAACCCTTTGCCTTAGAGACCAACAACAGCAGCAGATAAAGACATAAACCTCGTAAATACGTTGTTTTGATTCCGGTTTATTTCAGATTTTCTGCTCTAATTGTTGCCTCCATGTGACCCACATATTGTACTGTATCAGTGGCGCTCAGCCACACGTCACCCGGTTACATCACGTCTCTCCGCGTAGAACCGCGTCTGACCCGAGCGCGCCGGCCTCCGGTTTGTTCCTGCCGTGACTCGGTCCCGCAGCCCTCTGACGCAGCCGGCCCGTGGCGGGAACAGAGGTGGCGATGAATGGAGGCCGGTATCGGCCTGGAGGACCGAGGCAGGCCGTCGGGAGGAAGGTCACCGGTCCACAACCCTCGACCGGCTGACGTGGCCTTTAGCGGGTCACTTAACCCGCTGATCGGCCCAAGGGAAGCCTTCTGACTCTCCACCCGTAGACGACAGAGGCTGTGCTGGGAAGCTTCCGGCTCCCTGTGTCAACTTCCTCTTCATGAATACATGTCGAGAACCGTGACGTTGCCCCCCCCCCCCCCCACCCCGCAGCTTGTGGCTTCTCCGCCCCCGTCGTATCGGAGTAGAAGGTTGAGGCTTTGAATTGTTTAACTGCCGTAGCAACAGATGTCTGGGATAATGAAGCAATTGCAATGTGTTCGAACTCTTCTTTTGTGGACGGATCTTTGATGCAGGCTGTGCCCAATGGACACGTTTGTGCAGCAACAGTTTCTGTTTCTGTTTCAGACCGTTTCTAAAGCTGACTTAAGAGCATGTATTGTGCTGCCCACGTTCTGTTATCTCTGTGACTAATACGGTTAGTATCCTTCTGAACAACATGTGCCATAAATATCTCTTTGCAGCACTCTTCCGTCTCAGTGATTGATTGCCAATTTGTATTTATCTGGATCCTGAGCCGGTAGTGCTGGTTTTGGTCGGTATAACACTTCACATTGTTTCTAAAGGCCTTTACACACAAATGAACTACATGAAAATGCCAATATTTCCCATTAAAACGATTCATACCGGCAGCAATTTGTTTTCGCAACAGTTGCAACACTTTTTCAACTAGAAAATGCATTTCCTGCTGAAAATGCGTTGGAATGCTGAAAGCTGAAATGAATCTCAAAAACAAAATGGATATCCAATTTAAAAAGAATTGCAAAAAGCTTAATAATTCAAAAAGTTGAAAGATTACAAATATGAAGTTATATCACCCCTCTCCTGAAAGAGCTGAACATTTTGATATTCAAACGGTTTCTGTAGCTTAAAAGAATTCCAGCGGTAGTGATATTTGTTGTTGTTGTAGTAGTAGAAGTATTATTAGCAGTATAAGTATTAGTAGCATTTGAATAAGTACTAGTTGTAGCAGTAGTGATATTTGTAGTAGCAGTAGTAGTAGAAGTTGTAGTCAAAGTATGAGTAATTAGTAGAAGTAGTAGTATCAGTAGTCGTAGTAATAGCTGTAGTAGTGCTTAACAGCATTCCAACAATAAAGAAACAGGATAACAATAGTTGGAATGCTTAACAGCATTCCAACAATAAAGAAACAGGATAACAATAGTTGGAATGCTTAACAGCATTCCAACAATAAAGAAACAGGATAACAATAGTTGGAATGCTTAACAGCATTCCAACAATAAAGGTTTTGAAGAGATGGACCGACTAGCAGGATCCTGTGGACCCAGAGCAGCGTCTGTCAGTCTGTCAGAGCTCCACAGCCGAAGCTCCGTTTAGATATTTCATTGAGTTTCCGTGAAGCAAAATGCTCCGAGTGAATTTGAGTTCCCTCTGGTGAACAGTTCGTCGATTTGTCCAGGGCTTTTATTGTGATAGGTAAGAACGGAAAGAGTGGATCTGGTCTGCGCTGCTTTTGTCGAGGTTGAAAGGAGAAATAAAGTTGGTTCAGACTACGGAGCCTCCGTGATGTTGTACGCTCTAGTGTACGTTTGAAACACTTGTTTTCTGTTCTTTGTGACAAAAACAATTAACAAGAAATATATTGATTGTGCAATTAGTTTGCATAATGTGTGTAAAGGCCTTAACTCAACAGAGATGGGTCTCTGCAGAGATGATCCTGAACTGATACTCTAAATGTGAGCTGACGGTTTCAGGGGTTTTTTTACAACCTCGATCCAGATGTGCATGAAAACATCTCTCTTTAGACCGGGAGAAACTTCACAGAGCTTTATCAAGAACGAGTTGCCCAGATGATCCACAGGGACGATCAGACTTCATCAAGTCTGGATTCTGTGCCGGCAGACTGTAGAATCGTGGATGTAGCAGCTGTGCTGGAACACTTTCCTCAGAAGCTTCCTGAGTTCCTTTCTCTCCAGTGTTTGCTTTCATGTCCGTGTTCCTCGAGTCCCGACTGCTGTCAAATGTAAGAGCTCGTCGCTGGTTCCGCCTTAATGTTTCCAGGCGTTCCCCAGGGTTCTGATCTGGGCGCGCTGCAGATTCCCTAATTGCCAGCGTTGAATCTTTTCTTTGTCAAGAGCCTCTCTGCCTCTGCTCAGCGAGGCGGCAGACACACTCCAGGCCTCTGCTGCCCCGCCAGAGAGCAGAGATCCAGCCTGACATCAGACATGGGAAAACAAAGGGAAAAGGTCGAGACTTGACCAACCCCGGGGGCAGATAAAGCATGTGAGATCAGCCCACAGCCTGAAGACAACTCCCTCATCGCGCTCGCTCGCCTTTTGAACTTCACCGCAACCGGAGCGAGTCCCTAACGAAGGCGAACACACACACACACACACACACACACACCCCTCTTTATTGTTGTTCTAATTGATGCAGCCAACACCTCTTTACTCTGCGCGCGGTGAAAGCCCAATGACGAGAGCGACTACAACATACCGGGGAACGCCTAGTCCTTTCAAGACGCACACTGACGAGGTGATCCACGCAGAATCCTGTTGTTGAGTCTGTGCCGGTTGAAAGGGAGGAGATGAAGGAGAGCAGAGGAGTCGAACCCCGATTGTGCTGAAGGGCGCTGGAGCCAGATATTAGAGAGAAGTTGCCGATGGTTTGTTCACTCGGTTCCTGCAGCTCGCTGTAGATGGTTTTCTTCCACTCTCTTCCATCGGTGCATAATTCATAAGAAACTCGCCGCCAAAGCAAAGCCAATTGCATCCACTCTAAACGAGCATGCAGAGCCCACAGCGGCACAAAAGGAATGTCAGCCTCCTGACAGACGATTTCACGTTCTTTTGTTCCGTAACAATGGATGTGACTGGAGGGCCTCCTCCTCCTCCTCCTCCTCCTCCTCCTCCTCCTCCTCCTCCTCCTCCTCCTCCTCCTCCTCCTCCTCCTCCTCCTCCTCCTCCAGGTAGAGCGGCACTGTCCTGTGTGTGTCTATATATATATAGCACGCTATTTTTAAAAGCTGAACCGCAAATAGTAAGAAGGAGGCCTAAAACGGTCCTCTCCTCTGTTGCCATTCCCCGGGCCGCTTCCGCCTTCTCATTCATTCATGAGTTTGCAGAAACACTCTGGGCTTCCCCCCCCCCCCCTTTTATTAATTTAAAACGTACCCCTCCTCTGTTTCTGATCGGGCATTGTGGCATATCTCAGCGCACCCTCATTCACGGTAGTTAGACGCACAGCTGAAAGCGACACGCCTTTTTAAGCTGTCCATCTCTGTGTGGCGTGGAATAGGTCGGCGTTAAGTTGAGGTAATAAGGCATAACGCTGTTCCTCTACACACCAAACACCAGATTGTGGTTAAATGCGGAGTCATCTGTGGGAATGTGCCGACTCACCTGCTTCATGGAGTCAATAATCTAAAGTAGTAATTCCAGACTCTCGGGAATCTGAATCATAAGAAATCGATGTTTTGTGCGTTTGAATGTAGAATAACTTCCATCCGCCACGCTGACGTTAAAAGAACGACCTGCTCCCTGTGGCGGGAGTGAGCACGAGGTCAGGATGGTGGTTTCACGGAGAAGTGAAGGCTGTGTGAACCCTCAGACTCGGGGCTCCTCTCTCCTCTCTGATTGGTTGGATTCGGCGTGTCAGCTCGGGCCCGGCCGGGGCAGCCGGGTGGCGCGGGCAACCAGCAGATCAGTGATGTGGCGGTGATGCCTCGAATGAAGCTGACACAGCGCAGCCTCCGTCCTCGCGGACCCCCGAGGGCCTCCTGCTCTGCGTGAAGCACTACAACCCCCCCCCCGCCTTACCTCTCCCCCCCCAATGTGGTTCCGATTTGATGTTTCCGCGATGCATTGCTGCATCATTTATTCTCTCGTTGCTTACGAGGGGTCAGAAAGTGTTTGTAGTTTTCTCTCTCTCTCCCCCCTCAGTCTAATGAAGGCCTCTGTGTTTGTTGTCTTTTGCAGGAGCTGCCCATTGAGGTGAAGGGGAGGGCCTGAGTGTGGATGACCTGCCCACCGGAAACAGGACCATGATCTGAAGAGGGTGCCCCGCACACGGACACTTCTTCCTCTCCTCCTCCTCCTCCTCCCTGTTTCTTTTCTTTTTTAATTGTTCTTTCCGGTGTTCATCTCTGGGGTGACCGGCCTCCCTGCGTGCACGGAGAGGACGACAACCGAAAGAGACCGACACGTTTCTCAGGAGGAAAGAAGCACAGCGACGAGCCATCCGTGACCTCTGACCCTTGCCCCTCCGCCGCCACACCGGAAACATGGGGAGGAAAAAGATTCAGATCCAGAGGATCACTGACGAGCGCAACAGGACAGGTTAGCAGCAATTACGTGAGCCGGCGATGTCTGAATGTATAATAAACTTCCTGATTTGAGCCGCATCAGTGATCGGCAACCGGATTAGAGCAGCAACAACACGGAGACGGGGGACAAATCACAGCCGAGGAACCCGTTGAAGGGGAGAGCTCAGATGGTTTGAAGGGTGTGAGGTTCTCCTCAGAGTCGGCGTTTTTACTCCAGAAGAGAAACAGACAAATCAAGTACTGCTGTGGACGTATTTCAGACACCTCAGATAATGAATATTGGTTTGAGTTTAGAATATGTTCCCCTCTTTACGTTGCTGTCAGACAGACCTTCATGACGAGGAACCGAGGCTGTAGTCTATGCTCTCTACACAGACTCCAGAAACGGTCCCGAGTCACTTTCTATCCCACAATGCATCTCCATCGCATCCAACAAAGCATCGTTTCTCACAGGGATCCTCTCTGTTCCCACATGTCCCATGTAGCAGCGCCACGACGCAACAACATGATAGCATCGTGTGTTATGAGGCTCGTGTGACTTTGCTAAGCGATCGTGGGGTTTTTCAGACCCTCCCCCTCCTCTTCCTCCTTCCTCCCTCCAGTGAAAAAGAGCAAGGAAGTACAATATCCCCCCCCCCCCCCCCCTAACAACAGCCCTGGTCCCTCCGGTTACATCAGTGATCAGTGGCGTTATCAGAGAGGATGAAAGGGTAAATGATCCGTCTAGAATGAGTCAACTGGTAAATGGGCTTCGCTCCATTGAGCAGATTGAGTGATGGACTTGACGTGCCCATCTTCAACAGCAGAGGAGAGGAAACACACAAGAAGGGAGAGAGGCAGAGAAACAAGGTGTCTGAATGAGAGAGAGAGAGAGAGAGAGAGAGAGAGAGAGAGAGAGAGAGAGAGGAGAGAGAGAGAGAGAGAGAGAGAGAGAGAGAGAGAGAGAGAGAGAGAGAGAGAGAGAGAGAGAGAGAGAGATGAGAGAGAGAGAGAGAGAGAGAGAGAGAGAGAGAGAGAGAGACGTGGAAAATCATCCTCACTTTTCTCCTCATCAATCTTCACAGGTTGCGTTTCCATAAAGGAGAGCAAGCGGAGCCCGCAGGGCTGTCAGAGGAGGACGGCGGCTTGTTATTCATCAAGCACACAATTGGCCATAAAAGAGGAGGATGAGGAGGAGGAGGAGGAGGAGGGGGGGGGTTGCGAGTGTTTCTGGTCGGGCAGGTCTTGGTGAATGGATCCGGCCTTTTGAATCAGGTGTGGAGTCAGTTTGTCAATAAGGTGACTCACTCACACCGCGGCGTCATTACCGAGCAGCCCGGTGTCTGTAAAAGGCCGATCGGGGTGATGACCCCACGAGGCCCACGAGCAGCGTTTCACATGCGGCTCCCTGCTTGTCGGGAGACTTTCTTCCAGAGCGACTTGCACCAGAGACGTGATTCTTCTATCGGCGCCGCTCAGAACCAGGGCGCTTTGTTTGAAGTGGAACACGGCATTAAGCCAGTGAAGAGATGGAATGCTCTCTACACGCTGGCTTCAGCTGATGAAAGAGGAATACACACATGAATATATTTATATTATATTTTTGTTTTGGAGTACATGCAGCCCGTCACCCTCCTACGTGTTGATTCAGAGATGCTGCCATAAGCTCCACAAAATCAACAGCGTTCAGAGTGTGGGCCCCGGCTGGAAACACGACAGCATCTCCAACGCCACATTTCTCCTGCAGACAAAGGGACACGAGGAAGAGCGAGAACAGGACGGAGAACGTTTGGATTGATATGGAGGATTTCTTAATTTGTTGGGTTGTGTTTGTCACGTTACGATAACAGAGAAAGGGTTGAATATTCACTGTCACAGGGTTTCTTTTGAGTGTCGAGTGAAAGCTGTGCACAGTCCAAAGGTACATCACATGTAGTCTTTCTGGCGTCGGCACGAAAAGCTCGGCTCGTTTTCTGCTGAGACGATGTCGGCTGACAGTTGGACAGGCGTGGATGAGCATGAGGCGCTCCTGGTTGAATTATCGAACCGAAGATGAGCAACTGTGTCATAAAAAGTCCAAGGTGAAAGAATGAGGACATAGAAACGTGAAGAGAGAAGACAACTCTGATTCCCAGGATGCATTTCAGTACGAAACAACGCTGACGTCGACCTGCCGTTAAACCTTGTTGTTCTTCTGACTCATTCACGTTCAGATTCTTCATCAATTCAGCAACAAAGTGCAGAGAATTGGGCTCAACTATAAGAAATGAATTTGTTTAGCTGAGGCTCATGGGTAGTGTAGTATTTAGAGCCATCCGATCCAGACCAACGAATGAAACAACATGACTTCATAATTATCACTGATGGTCATATCATAAACCTGCAATATCGTTGAATCATCCAGAACATTCCCGTGTTGTTATCTTGAGAAACGTAGCGGGGCAGAGCTCTGTAAGAATACCTTTTCAATACGTTTATGTTGCGACCACCAGTGTCACCGGTGTTAAGTCCCTCAGAAGGGAAACTCAGGAGTTGAACCTTCAACTATTGTTTCTGAATTCACCTGAAATCGACCCAGAATCTGATCGTGAACTCATTCCAGCTGCAGATTGTCTCATCAGTGTTCCACAAGTGGTCGGGCGAAAGGACCAATATATCGGCGGCCATTTTTTTTTGGTGCTGATTTAAATTGTCTGCCTCTATGAGAATTCCATTTTTGGAGACGCCGTTCAGAGAACAGGCGCTGCACCCAACATCGCTTCTTTTTTCAGAGCGCTCCGACTCTTTTTTTCTGTGGCTTGTAGTTGAAAATCTCTGAACTTCTTCCAGAGAGGCGCCCGGCGTCGTCACCGTGGACGAAGCTCCACCTGGAAACTCCCGCTGCCTTCTTCTGCGGCTGCTGTCCGATTGATTGGTGCTGAAAAGCGACGTCGTTTCATGAGTCTTATTTGAGAACGAGAGCCAGAGCTGTGTGTTCAGCGGTGCTCGTTACGTCTCCTGGTGTCTGTACAGCTTATTGTTGAGCAAACATCTCGAGGTGATTTGTTTGCACACGCTTTACTCCTGCAGGAATATATCGCTGATCAGCGCTGGCTGGGCTGACGGAGGCCAGTCGGGGAAATTTAACATTTGACGAGTTAGCGACTCGGGTCACTTTGAGCTCAGTGATCGGATGTTTCTGGAATCAGTTGTTATATTATTTGTATTATTTCTTCGTAATGATGATTCATCCTGGAGAGTTGCTTTAGACTCAGTCACATGACGGCGTCTCTGAGACGCCTCTCAGTGTTGAGGAAAGCATTAAAAGAAGAAGTTGAAATGGGAGTTTACTCCTTTCACTTTGGAGCTCCACACTCCCCCGCATGGCTCCTCAAATGATCTTTAACTGTCACGTTACACAGACAAACAAGGCCCGAACGTCAGGCAGCCTTTTCAAAAGGTGGACCAGAGTCCGTTCATCAAGTTGAAAGGTTTTCACCCACGATGACGAGTCATAACTGAAAGTCTGCGTGATGAAGACCGGCGTTGTGTTCGAACCGTGCGAGCGAGCGAGCAGCGAGCTTTGAGCTACAGGAAACAGTGTGAGGAGGTTGTGGTTGTCAGTGGTGGTTTCCTCATCCATCTGCCGCTCCACCGCGACCTCGCCAAGACACACACACACTCGCCCCCCCCCCCCTCTATTCCTTTCTCTCCTCACTGAGGACGTCTTTTTCTACAGTTGCCATTGGTTACCTGGCAATTTCTGTCCTTGATGTCAATTTCTGTCCTTGATGTCAATTAGCTTGGTTATCCTCTGTGGCAGACGTGGGGGATCGAGCGACTCGTGTCTTCATCACCGACCGCTGTCGTCATCCTGCACAGACGTAATTTCCTCCTTTTCCAACATCGCCACATAATTCATCTGCTCGTTCTGTGTGTGTGTGTGTGTGTGTGTGTGTGTGTGTGTGAGAGAGGTGGAGGAAGAGGGGAGGCGGAGATATGTAGATAGGCAGAGAGATAAAGATGGGGAGGAAGGGAGGTGGAGGCAGCAGTGTGTGTGATGAGGTGGGAAAGGGGAGGCAGGAGGGGAGTCGGTTGCCCATGGAAACGACCCCGATATAATTTGATTTGTGGCAGCAGGAAGCAATGAGTGAGAGGAGGGAGGGGGATGTGGAGAGAGAGAGAGAAGAAAACGAGGGCGAGAAAATAAGAGGTGAAGAATGAGGAGGAGGAGAGAGGCTTTAACATGTCGGCGACAAGGTAAAAAACAAGAGCAAGAGATGCGAGCGATAGTGAGATGGAGAGATATGGAAGGTCTGCTTCCTCTCATCCTCCATGTCTCCTCATTCAGTTCAGAGTGAGCAGCTCTACAGTCAGCCTTTCTAACATCAACGCAAACAGTATTGTCACTGCTCTGTAGTGTTACCATCAATAGAACATTTCTTCCCAACTTTCACTTTTAGGGTTAATCTGCAGTTTGCTCGTTGCTCTAACACGCTTTAGTGGAAACTTGCAAGAATGCTGCGCGACAGGTCCCGCCCCCTAATCAGTGATGTCACTACAGGCGTTTCAGTGCAGCGTTCCAGACGAGTCAGAGGTTGCAGGTGCTCGATGACAAAACATCAACAAATACAATGGCTGACTGTGAGAAATCAATGTTTGTTTGGCAGCTGCCACGTTTAAACAAGAAACGTCTGTGCAGAGAAGACGACTGTCAGACTGTTAACTGTGACCAGAAACATAAGAACATGGCGACAGCTCTCCTCCCTCCGGAGGTCCGGATCCGGGTCTGTCCACGGTGGACCGGTCTCTGCTGGAGGATCAGGGTCTGTCCACGGTGGACCGGTCTCCGCTGGAGGATCCGGGTCTGACCATCTTCTCTCTGATGGTCTCTGTGCTGATGGAGGTCTGATAGAGGATCAGGACTACACTGAGACTGGTTCATATAGAGGATCAGGACTAAACTGAGACTGGTTCATATAGAGGATCAGGACTAAACTGAGACTGGTTCATATAGAGGATCAGGACTAAACTGAGACTGGTTCATATAGAGGATCAGGACTAGACTGAGACTGGTTCATATAGAGGATCAGGACTAAACTGAGACTGGTTCATATAGAGGATCAGGACTAGACTGAGACTGGTTCATATAGAGGATCAGGACTAAACTGAGACTGGTTCATATAGAGGATCAGGACTACACTGAGACTGGTTCATATAGGACCAGGACTACACTGAGACTGGATCAGGACCAGGTAAAAGTTAATACCAGTTGGTTGCAGCAGGGAAGCGCCTCCGAAGCCAAGCCGGGAGACAACAAGGGAGCCGGTGCTTCAGCAGCACTCCCCGTTCTGTTCTGCTTGTTCACAACTGAGGGGTGTGTGTGTGTGTGTGTGTGTGTGTGTGTGTGTGTGTGTGTGTGTGTGTGTGTGTGTGTGTGTGTGTGTGTGTGTGTGTGGAAAAAGAGAAATAACGTGTGACAGATGGAGAGTGGAAGAGAGAGCGGGAGAGAGTGTGTGACATAGAAAGAGAGCATGGAAAAGAGCATAACAGAGTGTGAAAACGACGAGGAGAATGAGTGTGACGGGAGAAAAGGTGTGTGTCTGTGTGTGTGTGTGTGTGCGCACGCAAAATACAGACGTATCGCTTGAAAGAGCATGTTGATACGCTGTGTCTAGAAGCCTGTTTCCTGAAGCACAAAGTAGTTTCTTACATTCAATCCTGTGTATTGTGTCGTACTGCACCATCAGCCTGAATGCATCACTGTTACACTGATTTAAGGTGTTGAAATGCAGAAAAAAAAAAAGCAGTTCAACATTTTGGGAAATGTGCTTTTTTTTGCTTCCTCTCTTTTGAACATTGAGAGTTACTGAGTTTGACGACAAGACTTCAGGAAGTCATTTTTACTCTTTGGTTTTAAAGTTCGATAAAGTGAGCTTTAGAGGCTGCGATGTAGATCTGCATGCCTCCCTGTTGCTGATATCGGTGGCTGGAGACCAGATGGATTATGTTTTCGGGTTGTCCGTCCGTCCAACCTCCGGTTCTGCCGAGTGAAGTCAAAGCTTCGTGTGTTAAAGCTGCATTCTCTCTAGTGTCCACCAGGGGGCGACTCCTCTGGTTGTATAGAAGTCTATGAGAAAATGACTCTACTTCTCTCTTGATTTATTTTCAAATGTTAAAGTGAAAAAACACATGTTGTCTGTACGTATGTGAACACATACAGACCGAAGACGATGGGGCTTGATGTGCTCTGAGACCCTTTAATCAAAGTCTCAGTTCTGTGTCGTGACTGTTTGATGGTATTGTGGTCGTTTAACAACAGCAGCAGGAAGTCGTCACAGACGACACACATGTGAGCGAGCCGGGCGTGTCTGTGTGAAGACTTCATGTGCGGTTTAGGACGTGAGCGTATGTGGTTCAGCTTTAGAAAGATGCTTCTCGGTCTGTCTTTCTATTTGTTAATGAAAAGCTTTGACATAAATATGTGCAGTCCTTTGCATGCGAGTCTCTTGGCCCACAGCATCAAATATCTTCAGCAAAGGGCGGCTTCAAGATAAAGCTCTCGTAAATCTGAGGAAACAAATGTGTCAGAAGGGTGAGGTAATTCCTCTCGTCTCCAGTTCAGGTTCTCTTGTTATGAGAGTCAGTATTGTGAAACCTGACAGGATAAAGCAAAAGTCTGCACTAGAAAATGACATTTTCTCTTGTTTCGGGGATAAAATATGGATTTCAAATGAGATTTCTTTGCAGTGTTTTGCATCATTGATTACCTGATTCAATAATAAAACATCCACCGACATCTTCTCCACCAGGTGACGTTCACCAAGCGGAAATTCGGCCTGATGAAGAAGGCGTACGAGCTGAGCGTGCTGTGCGACTGCGAGATCGCCCTCATCATCTTCAACCACTCCAACAAGCTGTTCCAGTACGCCAGCACCGACATGGACAAGGTCCTGCTCAAGTACACCGAGTACAACGAGCCGCACGAGAGCCGGACCAACGCCGACATCATCGAGGTAAAGCGTGGGAGGGGTTTGATCAGCGAGGTCCACTTCACCGACCCGCTGTTACTGCTGGAGTCAATACTTCTGAAGCAGTTTCATTGATGGATTGTGTGGTTTTTTCCGTGTGAAAGTTGGACAATCGGTTTGCTGTATTCTTAGTTGCTGGTCTTTGTTGGTGCGTCTCTTGGTATTAAAACAAGTTTATAGTTCAAGTTGATCCTTAAGATCTGAACTAAGGTTCATCTAGATTTAGTCCAGTTCTTTGCAGTCCAGTCTAACTGACTGTGAGCTGTTGCATCGTGTCTGTGGTCCAGTTTTTACCAAAAATCATCTGTTGGATTTTATGCCCAGAAGTTGTCGTGTTTCCTGCTGCAAAAAGGCACCATAGTTACAACGAGGGACCTGAAAGCAGCGGTAGCATCTTCAGTGATGTGCCTCCATTGGCATGTAGCTTAACCAACGGTGCACCAGCAATAAGTGTGCAAGAGAGTTTTTGGGGAATGCTGGAGTGCCCTCTCTTTGCTGTTTGTTATTGACGGTAGTGTGATTGATTTCCCCTCCACCCACATACAGCGAAGCCCCGCCCTACTCTGTCTGTGATTGGCTAGTACGTGTTGCCTTCTTCGCAGAGTTTTAAAGTTTATTGCCGATGAACAAGATCGATCGAAGGTTGTTCATGATTTCAACCCAGATGTGGATGTTTTCATACGTTGTCCTGATTACGGGAGAAAAATGTTTAAAAGGAAATGTTGCCATGCACGTTGCCTTTATAGAAGAATAAGATTACATATTTGAAATTCTGACGTGGTGTCATAATTCAACTTAAAGTCACCCTTAATGTTGATATGTGACACTGATGAACAAGAACAATTAAGAATGGCCCCCACATATCATTCCTTCAAGGAATAGTTTGAGATTTTAGGCAAATATGCTTATTTATTATCTTGCTGGGCGTGAGATGTGAAGATCCAATGCCACTCTCAAGCCTGTCTTTAAATGTGAAGAGGTGGTCAGCTTAACATAAAGACTGACAATGCCTAGCCAGAGGTAAGAAATAAAAATCCCCATGAGCTCTTAATCTGGTTCGTTCGTTCAAAAACCAAACGAACTGTCAGAACAGAGGTTTGGACGGAGCTCGGATCCAGGATTTATGCTAAGCTAAGCTGTAGCTCCATATTGAACAGACTGATATGTCAATATTTTCATCTAACCCTCGGCAAGGAAGCAAATAAGTGTATAATCCAAACTTTTGGAACTATTCAACGGGAAGAAAATGCAAATGTAGTCCGGTCCGGTCCGGTCCGGTCCGGTCTGGTGCTGTAGAGCCCAGCCCAGCCCCGTGTTGTTCATGGCTGCACTCTGGCTTACTGCCTGTAAGGCAGGGCAGAGGTAGGGACAGCTGGGCCTCCCTCTTATCCCCCTTTACCCCTCTGGCATCGGCCCCGTTGTTACCCAGGGGCCTCTCCAGAAACCAAAATAACAACAACAACAGAAGTGAGGATCCAATTGGAAACCACCTCGGCACAAAATGGCCACCAGATAGAAGGCGAGCAGCTGAAAAAAGATTTGTTTTTATTTGCATATCGAGGAGAAGAGAGCTCAGCGATGAGGTCATTTAGTTTCGTCTCTGTAATCGGAGTACACTGGTTTCCCTAACGCCTCTCCTCCCTGTGGGGAAAGATCGTTGCTGGAGCTTGAACATCTACATGCCTTGCTGACCCTTTTCATCCATAATGGCCCTCTCATGAATTGAACACGAGAGGCAGGATCCAGCGAGCCGTGCACACTGCAGCGCGGCACTCGGGCCTCAGAGTGGAGCGTCGACTGAAAGCCGGATCTCGCTCCGCTTTCTGAACGTTTCTTTTTCCTCACTTGTTTTTCATGCATAATCGCTGCAGGAGGTTCATGATCGGTCAAACTACAAACACCGTCAACATCAAGTCACCACCGCGGATTTATTGTCATGTGGAGAGGTCAAGTTAAAGTCATATTCCAACAAAACAAAAAAACTCTAAAGTCAGATGGGCAGCTTGTGAATAGATTTAAGCAAATCAAATATTAATAAATATATATTTAGGAATTACCCAGGAATTCCAGATTAAATAACATTGTCTAATTGGCCACATTATTTTGAAATATAATTATGTCCACATCTGTAGACAGGATCACATTGCATTTAGTGATGTTGGGTAAAAATCACATTTTTGATTTACAGCCTTTATGAACAAAGTGATACACCAAAGTGGTGCGCTTTGACTCCAGATGATTAGTCGTATCCTCGCACAACGGTTCATATAAGAGTTTTTGAAAAGTTTTTTCAAAATAAACTTAAAGGAAACTCAGTTAAGTTAGGTCACAAAAATATTTAGTTAGGCAACAAAATGTTATCCGTTAGGTTTAGGTAACAAAATGTTTTTAGTCAGGTTTAGGTAACAAAATGTTTTTAGTCAGGTTTAGGTAACGAAATGTTTTTAGTCAGGTTTAGGTAACAAAATGTTTTTAGTCAGGTTTAGGTAACAAAATGTTTTTAGTCAGGTTTAGGTAACAACATGTTTTTAGTCGGGTTTAGGTAACAAAATGTTTTTAGTCGGGTTTAGGCAACAAAATGTTTTTAGTCGGGTTTAGGTAACAAAATGTTTTTAGTCAGGTTTAGGTAACAAAATGTTTTTAGTCAGGTTTAGGTAACAAAATGTTTTTAGTTGGGTTTAGGCAACAACATGTTTTTAGTCAGGTTTAGGTAACAAAATGTTTTTAGTCAGGTTTAGGTAACAAAATGTTTTTAGTCAGGTTTAGGCAACAAAATGTTTTTAGTTAGGTTTAGGTAACAAAATGTTTTTAGTCAGGTTTAGGTAACAACATGTTTTTAGTCGGGTTTAGGCAACAAAATGTTTTTAGTTGGGTTTAGGCAACAAAATGTTTTAGTTGGGTTTAGGTAACAAAATGTTTTTAGTTAGGTTTAGGTAACAAAATGTTTTTAGTTGGGTTTAGGTAACAAAATGTTTTTAGTCAGGTTTAGGTAACAAAATGTTTTTAGTCAGGTTTAAGTAACAAAATGTTTTTAGTTGGGTTTAGGTAACAAAATGTTTTTAGTCAGGTTTAGGTAACAAAATGTTTTTAGTCAGGTTTAAGTAACAAAATGTTTTTAGTCAGGTTTAGGTAACAAAATGTTTTTAGTCAGGTTTAGGTAACAAAATGTTTTTAGTCGGGTTTAGGCAACAAAATGTTTTTAGTTGGGTTTAGGTAACAAAATGTTTTTAGTCGGGTTTAGGCAACAAAATGTTTTTAGTCGGGTTTAGGCAACAAAATGTTTTTAGTTGGGTTTAGGTAACAAAATGTTTTTAGTTAGGTTTAGGCAATTTCCTCATTCATGATTTCTTGGTTACCGTATGGAATTCTTTGGTTCGGATATCTACGAATGAGAGCTCCTTATTTTTCTGTACCTGTGCTACGAATGCTGGATGAGAGCAGCCTGATTTTTTTCTGGCGGTTTTATCTAACGTGTTGTTGGAAGAAGCCCCGAGGCTTCAGAGATCTTTTGATTCATCTCGTAAACCCCTGAGAGCCTCCTCCGACCTCTCACTGCTGCTTCAAGGCATCGTGCTTTTCCAAGCTGTCTGAAATCATCCACAAACATTTAAATCAATCGATAGCTAAACAGCTAATAATCCTCCTCACCTGCAGCTTTACCAGGAAGCTCTTTAGGAAATGAGGAGCCTTGTTTTTTAAAGAAATATTACCATATTTATCGAGACATAAAGCGTGAACAACTCAACGCACTGTTGAGAACAGAACCTTTCCTTCTGCATACACTTCAACCAGAGAAACCAGGGTCTAGATTTAGTTCCTGGCCTCCAAAAATAGTGCCCGTTCTCTTGGGGTGGTACTTTCCAACGACCCATGAACTACTGTGACCGTTCACTGTGCTTTGTGTCTATGATGGCTCAAACATTCAGCTTTCACTCACACATAAAGCAATGGTCTCCCGAACTAAGCAGCCTAATGGACCTTTAGTTCCTCGTTCCGAGGACTGTCTGGTCGAAAAACGACAATTGAGGTTTATAGTGGATGAAGTCCAATAAGAACTGAAGTCTGAGAAAAGCAGAGAGGTTCCTGTACATTTTAGTCCCAGGACTAGTTTTTATGGAAGTAAAAGTTATATAGCACAGTTATATAAAAGTTATATAGTACTCACTTGTTTCATAGGGCTGAAATCGTTGAGTAAAAGTGTTGGTGAAGCAGTTTTTGGATTTGAGTGGGTAGAAGGTGTTGGGAACTAAAGGAGCGTGTTTGGGTTATCAGCATTTAAGAAACTGAATTCTTGACATCAATAGAATTATTGATGTATGTAACAATTATTAATGATTATTAATATAAACGGGGCACCACCCTGCGAACAGGGACCAATAACCAAACGATAAAACTAAGTCTCATAATTAGTAGTCACTCATAATGTCAATAGTCTGCGTATGACTATACATTCAGTGACAGTGAAGGTTTTTAAGTTCGAGCACCGGCTACTACATACAGTCTTATCAAATACATATGCACAAGTAATCACAGACGACTGCTCCTGAAAGTATAACAGAGTTTATTGAATCAAAATAATAAATGATCAAATCAATTAATATTGCAACCAACAAACATTATCATACAATTTTATATGCCTAAACTAAAGAATGAATAAAATGGATGAGGGTGTATGTCTGTGTGTGTATGTGTGTGTGTGTGTGTGTCTGTGGGTGAACAGGAAGGAGTCTTACAGCTACGCTAAAGACTACAAAGATGGCGGCGTCGAGTGACGCGGGCCAAAGGGGAGGGGCCTTAAGAACTACAGCTAAAAACTACAAAGATGGCGGAGTCGAGGGACCCGGACAAAATGGCAGTTAGGCTGCTGTATATACTCACGTGTGCCTGGGCAGCACGTGATGTGAGGCGCTCGTTTGAACGAGGTTCCCCAGGAGTAGAACTAGGAGCTATGTGTATGTGCGTGTTTCGTGAAAGGAGGAACGAGAAAAAAGGAGCGAGAACTCGAAGTGAATCACGCTTCGGCGTGCGATGTGGTAGGGAGCCTGAGTGCTGGTTATATCGTGCATAAATATACCGCTGTCGTCTTGGAACTGCCGGTAACTTATGCCGTGATAAGCCACGCACCTCAGCTCACTCACCGAGTCGAGTTAATGAAAAGAGAACTTCCACCCGGAGTGGAAGACAATGAATGAAAAGAAATCAAATAAATCCCAAGCGAACAGTCATAGTTGATACACACATACAGCGGAGCTTCTCTGCTCCGTAATGATTGCGTAATACCTCAATATCACGCGACAGTCTTAAACACACAAAAAACACGGGAATATCAACATATAAATGAATGGCCTGAATTAAACTTAAGTTAATTTAAGCTAAGCTATGCCCAAATGCCAAGAACCTTACTTGTAGATGCTTCGTTGCAACGTGGAAGTGTTCGTGGCAAAGCTGTCCGTTTTCCTCGTCGGGAAGGGGGACAGGGGGGGGGGGCTTGCTTGCAGCGCGGCTTTGCAGCGGGCGCTGTGTGTCGCACGGCGTTTGCTGGTGCGGCTTCGGTCCGTCGGCGTGGCTCTGGAGCAAACGCAGGTCCGGTCTGTACTCGCTGCAGGGAGGACGGTTAACTTCGGATGAGACGACGTGTCTGCGCGTCTTGCCGGGAATCCTCGGTCACGAGAGGAGCGAGGCTTCGTCGGGCTCCTCTGTGCCGGTTTGTGCACAAAATAAAAAGAAACAAAAAGCAGAGAACGGATCGCTGATGCGGGTTCGTCTCGCGGGCTGAGTGGAGCCGTACTCAACGTGGAACACTGTCGTTTCGTCCAGCGAAATGGCTCGTGACCTGTCAGGGTTTGATGAGGGTTTGAGGGGCTTCCTCGTGGCCGGAAAGCTGGTTCTCTGTGGCCTGGACGGGGGGGGTCCGGGCGAAGAGAGCGTTTGCGTGCTCCCTAACTCAACCGAGGTCGAAGGGGGAAAGCCTAGAAGTGTGAACTAAAAACAGTTTTATAGAACATCGGCTGAACCACAGGGGTCCTCGGGTCTCTTGGCTCTCGGCCAATGAGATTGCCGCGGTTACCATGGTTATTTGGGGGGGGGGAATTCACACCTGAGTGTGAAATCCCTTTGCTCTCCTCAAACTACAAATCAGGATGAGACCTTTGCTTGACAAAGTGAAGGCCTGATTGTCTTTGTCCACAGCACATGTTGAAGCCATTTATCAGACCCCAACATCCCCCCTTTGTTCTGAAGAGCGAGATGTTGGCTTCGGTCTTTAGAGCAAACCAAGGGCTGGCATGTGCATCCATGTGGTGGGGAAACCTGAAGAGGTGAGACAGTCCAAGTGTTCCTGAGACCAAAAGCAGTGGTTAAAACAGGCAGTGTTCATTGTTCATAGAGTTCAAGGTTCATAGTGGTCAAGTTCATGGTGTTCAAGTTCAGAGTTCATTGGCATCTGGGCAGATGACTAAGGTGGCATCTGGGCAGATGACTTTAACTACTTCTACCTACATCTACTATCATACACAATTCAAATCATAGGTGAGCAAAACATTATTCCCAAATAATTCAATCGCTATTATGATGTTGTGATATTCTAGCATTGTGGCACAGTGTCAAAGAAAGTAACAACCCAAATAAAACAAAACACAAAACACAAAAGAGAGAGAAGGAAAGAATAGAAAGACAAGAAGCAGGTGAGGGGCAAACAGTGGTTACTGGTTCAACTCCTAGACAGGACTGGAGTCCGTCGGCGGAGCAGTCGTAGGTTGGCTACGTGGTGTTATGAATAGGAGGGAATCCAGTTTGTCTGTCGCTTCTGGATCTATTAGTACATGATATGTGCGTCTATCTCTCTCTAATCGGTAGATTTAGAGCGAGTCCTGTGTCTAAGTTTTAGAATCTATCGATATTGGAGTTGCGTTGCCAAGACTATAGGCCAGAGGTACCTGTGAGGGTTGCATAACAGTAGTGGTAGCAGATTTACAGATTTCTTAGCACGGCTAGTGTGACTAGCTAGGCTGGTCTCTCGCTGCTCCAGCTGTTGACAGCTGAGCCTTCTCGGATGAGGTCCTGGGTTAAATCTGACTGCTACGGCAGAGGTTATGTCTTCTTTGGTTACTTCTGGTAGAGTCTATAAAGCATGCAAAGGGTTCTCTATGAGAGTGGAGCATCAGTTTACAGTCGCAATGGTTTGTCAGGTCATGCAACTGTTCTGGTTGAAGTTGGCTGTGTTAGCGGTTAGTGCATGTCTACAGGGTGAGTTGGAGCATGCAGTTAAACGTTAGTAGTCAATAGTAAGCTGCCATTCTGCCGGTTGGTTTCGGCACTGGCGAGATTAGAGTGTACTTCCTGTGAAGTGCATCTCTCTAAGTTTCTGTTGTCAGAGATCCACCCCCCTCGCGCTGTTTGAGTGGCGAGGGCAGATATCCCACGTTACCGTCAGCACTCAGGGAAACGTCGCGAACAGTTTCACTCTGGAGTGTGTCATGACGGGCTGGTGATATCTCCCTCCCCCCACCCTCCTAATTAGAGATGGAGACAGGTCCGGCGCACAGGTCAAGTTCAGTTACCTACGGCACTGGCGACTTGACAGGCCCGGGCGATGACTCGGCTGAAAGAAGGCGGTGGCTTCGTTGAACAAGCTGGAGGTGGCTCATGCTGACAGAGCAGGAGAAGAAGGCTTAGTTGACCACAGGTTTTACGAGCTAGGGTGCTCGAAAGGGTGCTCGAAGGGCCTCTAAGGTTGTGGTACCCTAGAGGTGTATGCGAAAAGGTGGGGGAACACATGAGGCTCGTTTCTGACCCGGAGTCGGGTAGAGCAAGAGTGTTATGACCCCCCAGTAAGACTGACAAATATGTATAGATATATACATAACGGGCATTGCCTTTGCGAACAAGGTCGCCCAAGAAGGTTGAAGAACAAGGTGCGAAATGGGAGTGGTCGTTTCCGGAAGTGTGCTGAGTTCTCTTCCCCCCCCCCCTACCACGTCGACTTGGCAGCAGGGGGAAAGGTCACTCGGCTTAGTCAGGTGGGCTGCGAGTCAGCGTTACCTGATGTGTTGCCCTTGAGGGCGTCTTTCACCCCCCTGGTTCAGTTGGTCTTTCGACCGCCAGGGTCGTTTGTTCCTCGGGGGTGACCAGGGCTCGCTAGGCCAAGTCCTCTCGTCGTCTTCCGACGCTAGGTCGGAGTCGCTCGACTGTTGGATGCCTAAGACTATGGCGGTGTCTTCGTACCGATTTGTCGGCCGTCCGCGTGTCTCCCATGCAAGTTGCGCGTATTTCCTAATCTCTGGCATGGTGAGGTTACTCGTTCTGCAGTGCATAGTAACATCGTATCTCACGTTGTCGTGGAGATTGTGCAGGAATAGCGACTTGAAGGCATGGTCTTCTTCTAGACCTGGGGCGTTACGTCCTTGGAAGTACGCAGATCTCAAACGCCTGAAGTAGTCTCTCGGAGACTCTAGCCTTTCCTGGGAAATGGCAAAGGCGCCGAGGGTGGCAGAAGCTGGGTCGGTGTACAGGGAGTACTCCTCCCTAAGGGCGTGACAAAGGGATGAATAGCGGTCGCGGATGCTCGGCTGGAGCGTTTCAATGAAAGCGTGGACGCTTCGCGCAGTGGTTTTCCACACTAGCTTTAGCTTTTCGCGCGATGAGGGGCGCGATAGGTCGAGGAGGCAGTGATCGGTCTCCCTAAGGTAGTCATCGATGCTCGAGTCGTGATTATCGGGGTTAAAGCGCTCTACGTCTTTTACCAGAGACTCAATCTGTCGAGTACGCAGGCCTCCAAGGTTGATGGGGCCTGGGCCGTCCGAGTCGTCTGAGTCTCCATACTCGCGATGGTGGTAACGACGATCATCCTCCCTCCCTGAGGGGGATGGGGTCAGTTCTTGTCGCGCGCGTGAACTGCGTGGAGGATTGCGGTCGCCTGAGGTGGTTTTGAAGCCACCTGGGCCGACTAGGACCTGGTGTTGGTCCTCTCTCCTCCTGGTTGGGGATGTCGCCTTCAAGAAATGCAAGGTGGTTCGGGTCTCGGGGAATGAGGGAGCCGAGACCAAGAAATGACTGGGCTGAAAGGCTCGGTAGGGGGTAGCAGTACCTACCGGGGTTGCTGGAACACCTTGAAGCGCTTTCAGTTTGTCATCACTCTCTGATGCTTTAGAGAGTTCTAGGTTGACCTCTCTGAGGTCACTGCGCAGGCTACTATTTTCTGACTGTAGGGCTCTACAGTCACGTGACAACTCCTGAACCTCTGTTCGGAGTGTCCAGATCTCGCGTTGCTGCTCGTCGCTCTGTGCCCGGGTTCGGGCAGCTTGCAGCTGCATTTTCTGATGGTAGATGAGCAGTATTTCGCCGATTACGTTCTGAATCAGGCGCTCTCTGTTACCTGCTGGGTTATTTACATAAGCCACCAGCTGCTCTAATTGCTCGTCGCATAGGACAGCAGTGTATTTTGCAAAGTACTCTCTTTCCTTTGCTGTGAGTCCGAGGACATCAGCCACTGCATCTCGTAATGCGGTGTCTTCTGGAGCTACAGCTCCAGGAATGGGGGATTTCTCGTTGCTCATTCTCTCTAATGAGCACGACTCCCAGTAGTTGTTAATTCCCTAGTGTTAGAACGGAAACTGTTAGTGTTTACGGTTCTCAGTGAAATGTCTAGTTCTGTAACTTAGGATTTCTACTGTTAGATGTTAATTACTGTTAGTGTTACGGTTCATGCAGGCGCACAGTGAAATGTCTAGCTCTGTGACTTACGTTTCTACTGTTGCTGCTCTGAGGTATCACTACTGCTTTGCAGCCAGAGGTGCGAAAATGCTAATGTGGTTTAGCACTTTGGGCCTGTGACAGCTGTGTGTAACTTCTTTGAGGGATTTAAGAAAGCAAGCAAGGTATTACAAATAAACGATCAAATCTACTACACAGCTGGCTGTTAGTTTTAAGAAATGAAACGAATAATTAAACCTGGAAACGAAATAAAATTTCGAGAAGGGAATTAAAGATTAAGATTAAAAATCTGGATTTAAAATCAAAAATTTAATTACAATAAGACAAGATTTTGAAGATCAAAGCCTACCTATTTTGGGAAATAAGTTTCAGGAATTTGGATCATTCAAAAGAAGAAAAAAAATAATTTTTCGAAAAAAATATTTTTTGGAAAATTAATTATTCAAAAATAATTATGGATTAATGTGCATATATACTGTAACAAAACTGGAATAACGTAGCCTCACACGGGGCACCATTATGTTGGGAACTAAAGGAGCGTGTTTGGGTTATCAGCATTTAAGAAACTGAATTCTTGACATCAATAGAATTATTGATGTATGTAACAATTATTAATGATTATTAATATAAACGGGGCACCACCCTGCGAACAGGGACCAATAACCAAACGATAAAACTAAGTCTCATAATTAGTAGTCACTCATAATGTCAATAGTCTGCGTATGACTATACATTCAGTGACAGTGAAGGTTTTTAAGTTCGAGCACCGGCTACTACATACAGTCTTATCAAATACATATGCACAAGTAATCACAGACGACTGCTCCTGAAAGTATAACAGAGTTTATTGAATCAAAATAATAAATGATCAAATCAATTAATATTGCAACCAACAAACATTATCATACAATTTTATATGCCTAAACTAAAGAATGAATAAAATGGATGAGGGTGTATGTCTGTGTGTGTATGTGTGTGTGTGTGTGTGTCTGTGGGTGAACAGGAAGGAGTCTTACAGCTACGCTAAAGACTACAAAGATGGCGGCGTCGAGTGACGCGGGCCAAAGGGGAGGGGCCTTAAGAACTACAGCTAAAAACTACAAAGATGGCGGAGTCGAGGGACCCGGACAAAATGGCAGTTAGGCTGCTGTATATACTCACGTGTGCCTGGGCAGCACGTGATGTGAGGCGCTCGTTTGAACGAGGTTCCCCAGGAGTAGAACTAGGAGCTATGTGTATGTGCGTGTTTCGTGAAAGGAGGAACGAGAAAAAAGGAGCGAGAACTCGAAGTGAATCACGCTTCGGCGTGCGATGTGGTAGGGAGCCTGAGTGCTGGTTATATCGTGCATAAATATACCGCTGTCGTCTTGGAACTGCCGGTAACTTATGCCGTGATAAGCCACGCACCTCAGCTCACTCACCGAGTCGAGTTAATGAAAAGAGAACTTCCACCCGGAGTGGAAGACAATGAATGAAAAGAAATCAAATAAATCCCAAGCGAACAGTCATAGTTGATACACACATACAGCGGAGCTTCTCTGCTCCGTAATGATTGCGTAATACCTCAATATCACGCGACAGTCTTAAACACACAAAAAACACGGGAATATCAACATATAAATGAATGGCCTGAATTAAACTTAAGTTAATTTAAGCTAAGCTATGCCCAAATGCCAAGAACCTTACTTGTAGATGCTTCGTTGCAACGTGGAAGTGTTCGTGGCAAAGCTGTCCGTTTTCCTCGTCGGGAAGGGGGACAGGGGGGGGGGGCTTGCTTGCAGCGCGGCTTTGCAGCGGGCGCTGTGTGTCGCACGGCGTTTGCTGGTGCGGCTTCGGTCCGTCGGCGTGGCTCTGGAGCAAACGCAGGTCCGGTCTGTACTCGCTGCAGGGAGGACGGTTAACTTCGGATGAGACGACGTGTCTGCGCGTCTTGCCGGGAATCCTCGGTCACGAGAGGAGCGAGGCTTCGTCGGGCTCCTCTGTGCCGGTTTGTGCACAAAATAAAAAGAAACAAAAAGCAGAGAACGGATCGCTGATGCGGGTTCGTCTCGCGGGCTGAGTGGAGCCGTACTCAACGTGGAACACTGTCGTTTCGTCCAGCGAAATGGCTCGTGACCTGTCAGGGTTTGATGAGGGTTTGAGGGGCTTCCTCGTGGCCGGAAAGCTGGTTCTCTGTGGCCTGGACGGGGGGGGTCCGGGCGAAGAGAGCGTTTGCGTGCTCCCTAACTCAACCGAGGTCGAAGGGGGAAAGCCTAGAAGTGTGAACTAAAAACAGTTTTATAGAACATCGGCTGAACCACAGGGGTCCTCGGGTCTCTTGGCTCTCGGCCAATGAGATTGCCGCGGTTACCATGGTTATTTGGGGGGGGGGAATTCACACCTGAGTGTGAAATCCCTTTGCTCTCCTCAAACTACAAATCAGGATGAGACCTTTGCTTGACAAAGTGAAGGCCTGATTGTCTTTGTCCACAGCACATGTTGAAGCCATTTATCAGACCCCAACAAAGGTAAGACTGAGGAAGCGGAGTTTGGTGCCATGTCCCCCCTCCCCCCACTGTCACTTCCGCTCTTCCTTTCACCCTTACTTCCTCCCTTTCCTCCCTTTCCTCCCTTTCCTCCCTCCTAATCTCCCGATTCACCCGGTCACGGCCGTTTCCTCCCTTCTTCTCTCACCCTCTGTCTGTCTGTCTGTCTGTCTGTCTCAGAGTGTCAGCAGTAAAGCCCTTTCTGTAGGCAGTATCTCCATCTGCAGATGGCTCTTAAGGGTGTGTGTGTGTGTGTGTGTGTGTGTGTGTGTGTGTGCGCGGACCATGACGGGGCGCTGGACTGCTCCGGGCCACATCAGCTCAAGCTCCACTGGCCCTGTTTGTGTGCGTACATGTGTTTGTGTTTTCAAGTGTGTCACTCTTGTCTCTTTTTTTCTCTTTCTATGTGTGTGTGTGTGTGTGTGTGTGCGTGTGTGTGCGTGCACCTCTCTCTCTCTGTTAGCACACTCTGCAGCAGCCCATGAGAACGCCTCATACAATATTCAGTCCTGGTTAGCCTCTCGGTCGTGTGTCGGCTTCTATCTGTGTGTGTGTGTGTGTGTGTGTGTGTGTGTGTGTGTGTGTGTGTGTGTGTGTGTGTGTGTGTGTGTGTCCTGCATGGAGCTTCCCTCCTATCCCGGGGCTTGAATGCTGCCCTCCTCCTGCCTCCTCCTGCCTCCTCCCCTCTGTAGTCCAGGAGGCATTCAGCATCTTTCCCCAGCGTTTGTGCTCAGCTGTCCCGTCTGCCGGCTGCAGCTCACGCCTCGTTGTTTCAGACGGTGTCGGCGCCGACCGTCTTCCGTTAATCCTGACCCGTTTTTCATTTGCGGGGGCGTTTTGTGATCATAAAGGCCGGAAAAATTCCTCCAAAAAAAATTGCTGTACTACCCTGCAAATAGTTAAACTTAACAAATCTGTGAAGTCACTAAAATGGGAAATATTCAGCTCCGAAATAAGGAAGGAAATCCTGCAAACAGGAAATGTTCCACTACCTCAAGACTCTATTTGAAGGATGCAGATTGTGCTACTCTAAATGTTAAGACGTCTTATACAAACAGAGAAACAGTCGTACATTGGTCTGTCCCTCACTACTCCACCCATTGTTTCCTACTGACCATGTACATCTTTAAAAACGTCTCACAAATGTATACCTCCGCCTCGTTTAACGGCTCAGCTTCCCACTGAGATTTCTATTAAACGCCATCAAACGGGAGCGTTGGACTGTCGTTGCATTGACAGAGTGGCTCAGGGAGAAATGTATCAGTTGTCAACATTTCTCAGCTTTTATTTGAGTTGTCTCGTGACACTTTTTTATGTCCCCATGTTTGTTTGGTAGCGACGGCTTTTAATATTACAGGAGTTTTCTTTTTTTCATAAATCTTTTTGATGAAGACGAGGGAACGTGTTCATCCAAAGGCCTCGACTGCTCACAAGTCACAGAAACACCAAGACTTTCAGAGGAATTCAGAGTAGAACCGCCAATAATGTGGCTGTATGGATGAATTATATGATAATTATTGAAGCACGTGATGCAACGGTGCTTATTTTTAATTCATTTACAATATAAGACATTTACTGTTGTATCAGGACAAACAGTAGTTATAAGAAACTCAGAAAAAAAGGAGAAAAAAGACAATATGATATAAATTGAATAAATATTTAAAAGAAAAATACTAATAATTATTTATTGGAGAAGGTACGCAACAAATCACATTTCTTCTTAATTCCTGGAGGAAGATAATGTAACATTGCCGCTGGAGAACGGACGGACGGACACGGTCACAAAATGTGCCGGTTCGCCGCTCTGCCTCTCCGAGCAAATGCTTAGAGTATAAATTATGAAGCGTGGATTTAGTCACGCAGGCACACACACACACACACACACACACACACACACACACACACACACACACACACACGCGCATGTGTTTTTAGGGTTTGTGTGCCGTCACCCTGCATGTACTGTACATGCACACTGCAATGTCCCTGTATGCTTAGAAGCACTTCAGGGGGTGTGTGTGTGGGTGTGTGGACTTCCTCACATGGTTACACATTCCTTCACTCCAGTGCGTGACTGAGAGGCAATGCATATGCACACACAGCCTCTCTATGAGATGCACGTGCTGCTTGAAAAGAGAGAGAGAGAGAGAGAGAGCGTGTGTGTGTGTGTGTGTGTGTGTGTGTGTGTGTGTGGGGGGGGGGGGGGGGGGGCATCCTGCCAGGATGTGTTAATCTGCTTGACTGCAGATCCCAATCAGGGCAAGAATGGAAAAAGGAGAGCGAGGGACAGAGGGAGCACGAGCGAGGGAAATACTAAAAGAGCAGCAATGAGAGAAAGCAAGATGGGCGGAGGAAAGGGGAATGTCTCCTTTATTTACTTTTCCCTTCATAAGCAGCTCAAGGATTCAGTTCCTGTAGCGAGCATCGCCGCGTGGAGGGTGGGGGGGGGGGGGGGGGTGTTTAGGGCTTCGGGCACCGCCCCCGATCCTCCCGGGTCATATATCTCACACGTGACAGGAGTCGCCCCTTCAGTGACGGATTCTCTGGGCCGACCATGATAGCCTCAACACGGCCAGCTGAAACTACACCACCCCAAACCGACTGTTCCAGGCTGTTTCCCCTCTCAGGTCGGAGGTGAGGCCTCTGTTCACCTCTGCGGATGCTTCCTCTCAGCTAATCCTGCTCTGTCTTTTCTTTACGAGGCCGATATGAAACATATGAATGAAACCGATTTTCAGTTCGGAAACGTCGACATTTAACTCATCCCGTGGTTTGCAGAGATGAACAATGCCGACATTTTGGGTTGTGGATTGAACGAAGAGCCGGGCAGACATTTAATGCAGACGGATACGTCCTAAATTTAGCTTATTATTTGGCTAATATTGAATATAGCTGTTCAATAATATTTAAACTATGGTATTTAAACTGGTCAGCTGATCGCTCTCACTGAGACTCGTTTAAATCAGAGCTTCGTGAGTTAAAGCTGCATTATCTCTAATGTCCACCAGGGGGCGACTCCTCTGGTTGTATAGAAGTCTATAGAAAATGACTCTACTTCTCTCTTGATTTATTACCTCAGTAAACATTGTAAACATGAGTTTATGTCTCAATCTCTAGTTTCAAGTCTTCTTCAATACAGCATGATGTTCATTTAGTACATTATGGTCCATTTAGAGTCACACAGACCATAAAGCAGGGGATGCTTTAGGGCGGGGCTACACAGTGATTGACAGGTCTCTAACAGAGACGTATACGGCGTCTCTACGTCACTGCTCCTCAGTCCAATAATAATCATAACTTTTGTTCATTGATTGCCAAAAAAACTAACATGGCGACAGCTGCAATCCAAGATGGTGACGGCAAAATCGGCCAACTCAAGGCTTCAAAACATCACTCCACAAACCATATAGATATAGATTTGTTTCTTAACAAAATGAGGTTAAGTGATTCCAGTATGTTTTATTGCCATTTTAAGAGTTTGAAGCATATTGTCGTGATTGCACTCAGTAACGCCGCTTCTGTTGATATCTTAAACCAAACCAGGGGTCATTGGTGTTGTTGGACCAAACGCATTAAAAGTCCATCGTCTTTCGTTAGATATCAGACAAGGATACGTTACCCAGCAGCACCAACCTCAGACCTCCGATGCCGTTCAAAGAAATCCGACAACTCTCTCAGACACTTAAGAGATCACACACGGAGGCGGCTTGCGATATTATGATTCCATCAACATATCATAAAATAGACTCAAATGAGGCACTTTTGTATTGGTGCATTAACGTCTTATTCCAAGGTACAAAGTGAGTCATTCTTTAGTGACATTAGTGAGATGGAGGGTTAAGTGGAAGTGCATCTCTGCAGCATTTAAAGGCCAAGGACTTGACAAAGATGTCTTCTGTGGCGATGTGCCACAACAGTGTTCTGACACAAATCTTGCATAATTGATTGATAGCCCTACAATTAAGAAGGGCCAAGGCTCCATTAAAAAGACATTAAGTAGTGAAAGTCCTTGATTGATGAATTAGTGACTCGTTTCCAGACTGATAATGTAGATACTTGAACGATGAAACGTCCTAAAACAACAAACAAGCAACAAAAAGCAGACGCTTAGCATTCTGAAACCAAAGTGTTCACTAATGGACCGCCGCCTCTTTTGTTCAGCCTCCATCAGCGCACACAAGCCATCCAGACCTTATCTGTTCGAGCTGACGTCCCTCTTTAACCGAGCCAGTCGTCCGAGAGCCGGCAGGAGCAGAGCGGCCCATTAACCTCGAGGAGAAGTAGTTCCGGTCGGAGCCGCGGGGTTAACGGCTGTTTGGGGAAGCGACGGGTTACCAAACGGAAAAAGCGTCCGAATTTAAAAAGGATGCAAGAA
>NC_136642.1:2109809-2136290 GCF_949748355.1 Melanostigma gelatinosum | reverse complement strand
AGGATGCAAGAACTCAAAAAACAGTCTGGAGGATGAATCCAACCAGACAACAAAAGATAGAAATAATCGGCTCTTCAATTCATGCATCATTGATGATGCTCTACACTCAAAAGCACTAGAAACAGAGACTCGTCAGTTGAATGAAAGGACACCAAACAGAACAAGAGACGTTCAAAGTTCATTTTGGACATTTCACAACGTGTTTTCGAGAGGGAGAGGGAGAGGGAGAGAGAGACTTGACAAATGTACATGTTGCTGGATCACAAGCCGCCGTACGAGACTGTAGAGCAGTCGAGAATGTTGGCAAAGTTGTGATTTAAATTAGGAACTCTCTCTTCAAAGAAGAAGAAGTCAACGTTACTGTTTTATTTTATTTGTAGACACTCAGTTTAGACGAAGATAAAAACCCTTTAAATAAGCAATAAAACCTCAGGAAGAGTAAGTGAGAATCTTCAGGATGGACAACATTAGATGAAACCGTGGTTACGCTTTAATGTGACTTTCGTCATTCGATCATGAATTTAAGTGTTGTGTGTTCATCACAGCATTAGCAGAGCTTTGTTCGCGGCTATTCTTTAATAAACCAAGTCAAGAAGAAAGATTAAGCAGGAAACATAGCAGGGGACTTTTATTGTGAAGGATTTTTAGCAAAATAGGTTTATCCCTGAATAAGTGGAGCCTTTTAAACAGCTCGTCTTCAATAAAACAAGTCTGCTAATACTGCAGGGAGGAAGAGTAAGCAGCAAAAGATAGTGTAGGCTTTTATTTTGAAGAATTAACAGAAATAAAATGTGTTTATCCACCGTCTTCTAGCCGCCCCTTTGTGTGGACACACACATGAGATCCGATCTCAGGTATCCGATCACAAAAATTGCATTTAAAAGACGAGCGTACCCACGGCTCAATATGGACCACAAATCATGTGACCTGGAAAGACGACTTCACTCGTGTTTCAGCTTTTACCATCGAGGATAGAGGTTTGATTACCAGCCCAAGAAGAGAGCGAGGGATGAACAACAAGAGCAGGGAGGAGAGAGAGAGAAAGGAGGGCAAAAGAGGAGAGCGAGAGAGATGGGAGAAAAAAAAGAGGATGAGAGGAAACGAGCGACCTGGGAGACTCTCATATGGAGACATTGCAGAAAGAAAGAGAGATGTTCACGGTGAAAAAACACAGGACGAGTGTGAGACTTTGCACTTGTATGAGAGAGAGAGAGAGATGTGTTAAAGGTGATGGGTCGAGAGCTGAGAGATGGAGAGACAAAAAAAGAGGGGGAGAGAGCAGCAGAGTCGTTTTCATGGAGAGCTGGAGACAGAGGTCGGGCGGGTGGGCGAGCGAGCGAGTCAGAGGCAGGGAGGGAGGGTGGGGGCGGGGTTTGTCAGAAGCCGCAGCCAGTCAGAGGCTGGCGTGGTGCTCTGCAGGGTATTCTTACCCTGGCAACACAATAGAGCGAGAGAGAGAGAGAGAGAGAGGGAGAGAGAGAGAGAGGCAGCGGACAGGTGAACAGATGGCTGACTGACTGAGAGACAAGCTGATCAGTGGACTACTGTGTGTGTGTGTGTGTGCGAGCATTTAACACAAAATGTGTAAGCAGAGACTGTGAACAGGACTAAGTCCATGTCGGGATTTACGTTGCAAGATGATATTAAAATCGGCCAACAAAAAATCTGACTTTCATGTCGAGTTCTCGTCCTGTCAGAGACCTGGAATTATTGTTTGTGTTGAACCATAACAGCCATCTCACCCTCACCTTATCCAAGTGTTTGAGTTGCCTACTTCTACCGTTAAGCATTAGTCCATTTGCATACCCACCGTCTTTCCTCGGCCTTAACCGTGCAGTAGTTGCCATGCACACATTTTGCCGGGGCAAGAACAGTTCATGTGCAGGGTGAGAGGGGTCGGCTACAATCCTTCCTGCTCGCTTCAGGGTCCTTGAAGCGAACAGGTCCTGGAGGGACGGCAGATTGCAGCGATCGCCTCTCAGCAGAGCGGCTGGTGCGCTGCAGTCTGCCCTTGTCCTTGGCAGTGGCTGCAGCGTACCAGACGGTGATGGAGGAGCACGCCTCCATCACCGTCCTCCCTGCAGCCCTCTTTCACATGCCGTCATTGTCATGTTGAAGCAGTTTCATTTATTTCAGTTTTCCAATAGTTCCTTTCTTCTTTTTTTAATTTTTTTTTAGGTCAGAACACACACACGCCGTCAGCCGGTGCCGAGTGTGTGTTCCTCTGTGAACTGTGGACAACAAAGCGCGGCGGCGACTCCCGTGCATTTCAAATTTGCATTAAAAGCTGCAGATCAGAGCGCCGGCGAGACTGAACAGCAGAACCAGGCGTGTTGGAACAAATCTGTCTAATAACCCGTTTCTGTGGGGAGATAAAACGCCGCTCTGACACCGCGGTAATAATAATAATGGCTTCCAGTTTTAATGAGATTCATATCAAAGAGCGCTGTTGTTATTAGAACTGACATCCAAATGGCGTCATTACCCTCCTGGCCTCACCTGTTCCTGAGGATTTAAGGCTAATTCCTCCAGAATTAAAAGATCCTCCGTCTCCTCGGGCTTTTCACGGAGCGTAAGTTTCCCTCCGGCTCCACTTCCGAGGCCGAGTTGCGTGTCGTTGAATCATCCTCACGTCGCAGTGATTGTTCGCAGTGGGAGTTGTGGAACATGTGCTTATGTATTAATCAGACCACCGCTCGACTGCAGTCGCACTTGACGCGGCGTAATTAATTAAAGAAAGTATCGGCTGAGTGAAGAACTGTGCATGATCTCAGAGTGCTTTGTTACTTATGGATATTTTATGAAGCGATGCACTGCAGAAAATACAAAATCATATCCGTCTGTAATTGAACTCTGAAAGAACCAAACCAGAATTTTAGTGTGTTTTAACTATGAATTATGTACTCTGCACGCATTTTTTGCTGAGCACTTTCAAATGTACACATTTTAGATCTTTTTTATGTGTTCTTATGTATCCGTTGATTTCCAAACGGTCTGAAAATCAATAAGCTGACTTCTCATCAATAGGAGTGATGTTATTCTAACAGCTAATTGTTTTGGGTAAATGATGATTGACGACAAATGGAGCATTGTATGAAAGACTCCACGCTGGTGAAGAACGTGGAGCATCGAGCAACCAATGAGCCCATTTGTTGTTCCTCTGGAGTTGGTGGAGACCAGAAGCAGAGCTAAACGTAGAGCGAATATTGGATTCATCATCTCCAAACCAACGTAACTGTAGCTCAGGATGTGAACGTAGTTTACTGTTGGCAACGCCTTCATGAAGTCATAATACGTCGATGTCGTGTTTACAGCTGGTTCCAAGAGTCTGACAGGAGATTAACCGAAATGAATGGAGGTCAATGGCTCCCCAGAGCCGCAAGAAGACAAATGCATTTCAAATTCCTGAATGCAAAAACATGATTTGTAGTAAATGTACCAAAAAAACCATCAAAAAATTTACTTTATGGCCTTTTTGTGAGCCTCATGTTGTCAGTGCTGTTCCATTCTTGCAACTTGTTTCACTAATTCCTCAAATCAAGTTACATTTTTCCTTGATTCAATTGCAGCGATCATTGATTTCTCTCGGGGACAGGATGTAATATTATTCTGCGCTGGCAGATTTCTTCACTTGTCTTATGACCTGAATGAAGGACTTGATCTGTGCAGTGTGCTACGGTCTATTTCTCCTTTCGCTGATCGATTTCAAGGCGAGGGATTTTCTTCTTCTTCTTCTCACGCCGCTCAGGGCTAAAGCTCGTATTTGGACCACAGAAGTTCCAGATCCGTTTTGCAGCGAGGATCTCTCTGCCTGGCCGTGTGGTCAGCGGGGCCCACCAGGCAAAGCTACTTTACGGTAAATCTCGTTGAGCAGAATCCTCTTAAAATAAGAGCCTCTATCTCTCTCCTCCTCCTCCTCCTCTTCCTCTTCTCGCGTGCCTCGCCCAACTCCCCGTCACCCTTTAGCTGCGCTCAGCCACTTTTCCTCAGTCAAAGCTTCACACCAATTACCGACGCCGTTGATTAGCCTGTGTGTTCGGTGTGTCGTGCGGCTCAGGTTTATACAACAGAGTCACGTCTTTTTATTTCAGAGCTTTCTGACTTTTTTAGTTTTATGCAACGGAGTCAGCAGCTGTGGTGCGATTGGGACAATCGTTTGTGTTTGTGTGAGATGGAAATGGTTTCACTCAGTGATGCATGTGCCGACCAGATGTCAGCGATCTGGGGGAAACGTACTGCGAGGGCTGCGAGGTCAAAATGTTAGTTTTGGGGTGAGGTGAAAAAGCTTCACGGTCTGGCGTAATGAACACCGTACACGTGTGTGTGAGGAATCTGATGACGTTTGATGTGGTTTGTTAAGAGAAACAAGCCAAAGTGTACTTCCTGTTACCAGTAGGTGGCGCTATGACTATGAGTCAACATTGGCCTGTAGATATCTTCAGACGTGGAGTCTCATCAGAGTTACATCAGTTTCTTTTATGGTTGTTTGTGTTTGTGTGAAAGGAAAAATTATAATTTTTTTTTTTTTTTTGGTAAAAGTTGGTCAAGCCAAAAAAGTGCATGCATGAAAATTGAAATGTAAACGTGCCTCCTCCTCCTCCTCTACCTCTCTCTCTGGCTGCTTCAGACATTGCGAAAGAAAGGCTTTAATGGCTGCAACAGCCCCGAGCCCGACGGAGACGACTCCATCGATCAAAGCCCGCTGAACGAGGAGAAGTACCGCAAGACGGAGGACCTGGACAGCCTCTTCAAGCGCTACGGCGTGAGTACCGTCACGCTTCGTGTCACCTTATCTAACCCACCCTTCTTCTTCTGCTCTCTCTATCTACCTCTTCCTACTTCTCCTCCTCTTCTTCTTCTTCTTCTGTTGGTTTTGGGGAAACGAAGGCTCTGAACAAGAAAGAGCACCGGGACTCTGAGAGCCCAGACCCGAGAGCCCTTCTCCCTCACCCCCCGCACTGAGGAGAAATACAAAAAAATTGACGAGGAGTTTGATAAAATGATGCAGAACTATAGGCTGTCAGTGAGTACCGCCCCCCCACTCTGCTCTGTGTAACCCCCCCCCCCCCCCCCCCCCCCCCTCCTGCTGCTGCTGCTGCTGCCGCTGACAACCGGTTCTCCGGCTGCTGATGGCGGCCTGACTACTCACAGAGCACTCGCCTCCACCATCCCCCCCCCCTTCTACTCCCTCCACTTCACCTCTTACCAACAGCACCCCCCCAACCACCCAAATCACGACCCACAACCCCCTCTGACGGAGTGTGACTGAGCGGGGCACGTAGAGGCCGAGCTGACTGACTGACAGTTAAACGTTTAAAACTACAGGACTGCAGCTCGTGAGTCCTCGTCGTCGCTTTATCTGCAGATGATTTTATCCTTCGGATGAATTATGTCATAAGTTTGGTCGACAAAAACGATTCACATCAGCGTCTTTAGATGTCTCGTTTATTCCAACCAAGATATTCAGTTTCTATCAAACACAAGAAAAGAGAACAGAAGTTTATACTTTAGAAGCTTGAGAGGATTATGAATGAAGCGACTCATCGTTTCAGTTTCATAAACGGCTCATTTTCAAAGAGCAATTGAAAAACTGCAAAGTGTGCAATACTCACCTGTCCTGACAGATTTCATATCTTGTTTTAATTTAAATAAGGGGGGACTATGTATGACTTTGTGTGCGTAAGAAATCCTGAGAAAAAAGCAGCACAACACCAAACAGAGCGACTCGTGTGATTGTTCACCTGAACACCCGGCACAGGAGGAGCATCCTCAGGAGGATCAGGGCCTTCAGATGCCTCTGCATGTTCAGTACAGTACAAGAACGACCAACAGAGGGAAGAGGAGCGCTAACTAGGTCCTCCAGTCCTCACAAAAGTTGCCATGGCAACCAGACGTGGCGAGGGGGGGGATCATGCCTCATGGTGATAATCAACACGTTTGGAGCACGGATTGTGTAAAACAAGCGAGCGTGAAACAAACGAGCGTGCAATCCGCAGACACTTCTGTGTGCAGCAGACACCTGCTGTGATGGAGGCAGAGGAGGCCTCTGGTCCTCATCTACAGGGTCACAGGGTCACCTCAGTCCCACTGCAGGCTGGATGTGCTCCCCACATTATCCAGGTTCTGCCTCCCCTCTTTAACCGCTCCACTCCTCCGTGATTCTTTTCATTTTTTTTCCTCCCTCCGTGCTCGACAATACCGTTCGTGTCACTTTAATGGGGAGCACTCAATTTACCGCCCCTCTTCCTGTCTGCCTGCTGCTCTGATTGGTCGCTCAGGTCGGGACATAGTCATGTGGAGGCTCTGCAGGAGGGAAAAACATGCACGTGTGAGGGTTCGTGTGAGGCCTTTTTTAACATCCTGGGTCTGATCGTCTTAGTTGTATCGTAATACACGAGTAACTTATCTGGAGACACAATCAAACCACACCGGCTGTAATCAGAGTCTGTGTTTGAGCGGTGAGACGCGTCACTGTGTAGACTTTTCAGCGTTTCTCCTTCTGTTCCTCTGGACGTCGTCTCTGCTGCAGCTCTCTGCTGTCTCGTTGCTTCATGTTGAGCGTGAGACGTAAACTCCTCTATTGAGACTCGTATCCTGAGGCCACTGCTCACGAAGAATGATCCTCAAACCAGAACAATATCAACACATCACACGTGAATAAGGCCTGATTCACAATATCCAAACAATCGCATGTTCACATGAACACATCAGCTTCTGAACATTCTCATGTTTGGAGTAATGGTGAAATGTGAGTGTGCATGTAGCCGAACACCGCTAGCATCCACCTCCACCACCACCTCCACCTCCACCACCTCCACCTCCACCACCACCACCCTGGCCTTCAGTCTCTCAGCCTGCACAGCACACCTTTCACACAGGGCAACCAGCGAACGCACACATCACCTCCCACCACTCCTCCCCTCAGCCATCTTAATCCCCAGCATGACAGCTCGGGGCCGGGATATACACGCTTAATCCTACTTGTACTAGAATACCTCCTGAGGCGAGGGGGAGAGGGCAGGACTCTTGGCGAGAGAGCGTTTCTGTTCCTGTTACACCGGCACCGTGGAAGAGGGGGGGGGAGGAGAAAAGGAGCTTTTTATTTTATCCGGAGGGCTCTGTGGTTTGATCCTGTTCTGGCTCTGAGATTCTGGGTCGGCAGATTGAAGAAGAGATAGATTTGCTCCTTTCACAAGCAGCTCCACGGTGCCTTCAGCAGAGAGCTCAGCATGTCTCCTGTAGAGGCTCAGTGTGAATGGGGAGCTACAGAGTGCTGCTGGAGCTCCACAGTTCATCGCTTCTGCTTCAGTTTTCATCTTTTTTGGGGCTTTCACAATGAATAAGTAATAAAGTCTGACACTCTGTCCTCCCGGCCGGTGTGGACAAGAATAAATATCACAATCATTTTGACCAAATACCTCGATATTGAAGGGTTTGCTGGTGGTGCTTTCTTTAAATGATTTGCGTATTCCACTGAATCAGGAAGTATAAAGACCATAACAAACACACACGGGGGGGGGGGCTCAAGCAAACCTGGTCTTTCACTCAGGAGACCGCTGTGAATGTCCCGTGTAAATCGACAAAATAACTTCACGTAACTTCCGTCCTTAAGTAACACGTCGGGAGTTATTTTAACCCAAACCACCATCTTTCCCTCAACCTGAACCAAGTAGTTCCTGTCGCGTCAACGCCTTCTTCTGTTGCTGCGATGGCGTTCATATCTGAAGAGACGCATTGTGCCGGCGTTCTTTAGCTCAGGCCTTATCTACGCCAGTGATGGAATCGATTGGGATGAATGTCGCTGTAATACAAACAAATACAAAAAAATCAACTATTCTGAGAAATCATACATTTTACGGTGCAGATTCATGCATGGAGGGAAATAAGCTCATCGTTAAATTATTATTCCTGCAATATTTCCTTCTTTCTCTGATATGGTATTATTGGCTGGCTGCACCACACTGGGTAACTAACGCCGCCTCAGCAGAATATCGTATTAACCCATTCGGCTGAAGAGACTCTCAGCACTGTACGGTTCCTGTGAGGAGAATAAACCGTGTTTTTATCCGTAAACGTTAACGACCGTGAGTCTGATGCGTCGCCGGTCGAGGTGATTCTGTGAGGCGTTGATGTGCCGGTGACCCTGAGCATCGGAAGCATCGGAAGCATCGGCGTTCCTTTTCATACATCTAGTGTGGAGCCGCAGATTGAACAGTTTGAATGAATTGCTTTCTTATTGTCTTACTGACGGAGATACGAGTGGGAGGCGACAACTAAAACTGACTCCACTGGTCGGCCGCTGCGACGTCTTTCAGCCAACCGGACGTTTCTTTATGTTCCACAGCTGCTAAACAAACCGCATGTGACAATCGTGAAGAGGGAATGGGACGGAGGTGGGAAAACCCACTTTCAAAGGCTTCCAGGACGGAGGGAGGGAAAGTAGGCCACGAGTTAAATGCATTCTGATTTACCCTTGAATCCAGGAAACACAGAGCTCCTCTGAGGGGAAGGGAGGTTCGCTTTTTGTTCTCCTCACACCAGCCTCCGCTGAAGCTCCGAGTTTATTATTTACCTCCCAGGTTTTCTTGTTTCTTTTTCATCCTGAGGCTCTCAGCCTCTGTGTTAAACCTGCAGGATGGCGTGCAGGGCCCAATTAACCCTACTATCTGCTATGAGCAGCATCGGTGTTAAACGGAGTCGGAGGCGTCGGATGTAAATTCACTTGTAATTTGCCAGAAACACGGATTAACGCTCAGCGGAGCCCGGTGCGGAGCTGGGTGAGCGGGACACGTTTAAAATGCATGCTTAGAGAAGAAGAGTGATGTCACCGATCTCCTAGCAACCGGAGGCTGCGGCTCCATCGCGGGGGTCCTGTGGAGAAGTGGCCGAGAACACATTATGGCCGTGACAGGCTGGCGATGGACAGAGACGCGACTAAGCAGTCGATATTCCAAAACACTCAAAAAGAAAGATGATTATTCAACATTTACTTCAATGTTCAAGGATTCACAATGAATCCTCTTACTTCATATCCTCATCATAGTTATTCTCTTTGCTATAAACAGTCACATTTTGTCAAATTTCACTGTGACTGCTGCTATTTAATATTCATCTCATTAATCATTCAGACTTTCTAATAACGCTTGACTTGAGGTCAGAAGGCTGGTCCTGTCTAAATAGTGAAACATGTTCCAGGTGTCGATACAGCCCCCCCCCCCCTCTGCCCTCACCCTTCACCATTTCATCCATCACCCCCCCCCTTTAACCCCCCTGCTTGGCCAGTGTGCAGTGGTGCAGTGCTGTTAGCCGCTACCTCCACCCGCCGGGCACCGGTTAGCGACCGGCTCCATCTCCACGCTCTGACGGGGGAATATTGAACCTCACAGAGTTTGAAGAGTCGTTGCCGACTTCAGCAATAAAATCACATTAAAAGTTAGAGCCGGGCTTCGTTTTACACAAGCAACATTTTCAGATGGTTCCCAAGAAGTTGGTTCTAGTTTTAGGTTCAGTGTTTCTGTTCCCTTTAATTCATTCATAGAAGAAGCCTTTAACTCGGAGCAAGTTAACTGATTTAAATAATAAATGAACATGTCGATGGTTTTAAATTGAGATTTTCGTTCCTGCTTTTGTTCTTCCCGTCCCACGGTGTGTAAAGGCCTCATGTCAAACATCTTCCTCACATGCTTTTCACTCCTCTCTGCCTCCAATGAGAACAACAAAAGTTACCAAACATGGCAGGAGGGAAGCGGCAGCGATCGCGGGCAGGAAGGTGCTGTCGTCCTCCTCTGCGTTAAACTGGGTCTCCGGCTCTTTGGGCGCAGCGCTGGCCCACATTCTAAATATAGAAGGCCTTCTTTCAGAGCATGTTGGAACAGGGTGAAGTGGGTCAGATGGCTGGACCACCACAGGTCCTTGCCCTTGATTTATGTTCTTCTTCTTTTGCTGTCTGCTCATCTCCTCTCAGAGGTCAACTCAGGTCCCGAGGTAGCACATGTAACGAAATAACAGAAGTAGAAGAAGAGTTGGTTTCCTCTGGAGAGACATTAGAGGCGGCGCTCGGCCTTATCGTAGCAGAGGAAGCACGATCTCTCACCCAGTAGGGTGTTTCCTAACGCTCCCAGTGATGAGCACATGTCAGTGGGGGGGGGGGGGGGGGGGGGGGTCAGCTGCTGGAATGTCACCAATAACCCGCTGCTGCTACAAGAGTCTTAACCTGGCATGAGATGAGAAAGGCCTTTCCACCAAGTCACCGTGTGTGTGTTTCACCTGTGGGTTTCGCTGGCTCTGCTGCAGATCACTAACCTGTTCATGACTGTATACGTGTGTGTGTGTGTGTGTGTGTGTGTGTAAACGCAGCCGTCTAAGCCCCGCCTTCTTCCTGTCTCTCCACCAGTCCACACTCCCACAGCCCACCTTCTCCATGCCAGTCACCGTGCCGGTGTCCAACCAGTTCAGCAACAACCCCGGCGGCGCCCTGGTCACCACCACCTCCTTCATCACCTCCAGCCTCACAGACCCCCGCCTCCTGTCGCCACAGCAACCGGCTCTGCAGAGGAACACCGTGTCGCCAGGGTTACCACAGCGACCAGCCAGCGCAGGTGAGAGACGCCGTGGAGCGCTTTGGTCCGAACCGGTCCTCTGCATCCATCACCTGAGGCAGTGTCAATATCACAGCTCTATGCAGCGCCCAGTGATCTGGTGCTGTGATGATCAGCATCAGCATGTGTGGAAGCAGCAGTTAGACATGAAATGATAAAACAAACTCCAAACCTCCACAGAAGAACACTGACGGGACGCCCACGCCGTTTGATTGACAGCTGTTCTGTGGCACTGAGAGCGTGAACATTTAAAGCAGTGTTGGTGTCTTTACTTGTATCTCAGTCGGGCTGTTTTTCGTACACGGTTAGCAGCTACATACCAAAAGTAAAGTACAGTCATTACTAAATAACCTGCGTGATCATGAGCCAGCACAGGTGACGTAAAATAAAGAGCTGCAAAACTAGAAACACCAGCCTCTCACCCAGGAGACAGATGTTCGCGTCCACGTTGACTTGTTTGTTACGCGACCTTCGTACTTCAGTAAACGCTGCTCACGTAGTTGTGTTCTGGTCGCTGGAGGAGCTGCAGGAGGAGAAGTGATCTCTGTGCTGCGTTTACAGTTTAACTAGACTACTAATCCTTCTCGACAGCACGAGCAGTAAACTGCTGTAAAGATTACAGCGTATTACGCTCAGAGGTGGACAAAACAATGTGAACAGCCGGCTGAATGACATTTACCCACATTGTCATCTTGATTTTCACAAAACGTCGTGATTAATTCACACAATTGTATTTGGTTGAGTTTGAGAAAGATATTCATGAACAAACGCACGGTTAGAGAATCTGACTGTAGTGAGAGAGTAACAGCTTTACTGTTGATTTCTCTGTAATGAGCAGCAGCTACAGCACGTGTGTATATATAGATATAGATATTATTAGATCCGCACGGGGTGGAATAAATGCACAAACAGTTTCCTCGCGTGTCAAAGTGCTGATTGCTGATCATCCCTTGAAGCTTGAATAAGCCATTAGAGTCGTGGTCGTCATGGTTCTGTTCGACCCGCTGAAGCTTATTTCGTACGGAGAACTTTGCGAGAGTGTCGTCGGTGTATCGCTCCCCCGTCGGCCTGCTGAGAGCGCGCCGGGATGAGAACGACAGACGTCCGTCGTCTCCGCGGGCCGGCGTGAACCCGATCCTTCTGCGTCTCAGACAAGGTTACTGATCAGGCTTTGTTCCGACCTGCGTAATCTCATTGTGAGTCACAATCAGGTGATGTAACGCGCAACAAATGCATTACAGCATCTTTCATAACATGCAGTTCTCCGAGGCAAGAGGGTTTCACATCGCAGTGATGGATCACCCCCCCCCCCCCATCACCGGAGCTGTGTTGGGTTCTTCATGTCTGCTTATTGGTGGTTTCTACATCTATACCATCACCATCAACCACCTCCTGTTTCCACCTTTCTCAAGAATGAGTTCCACTGCAGAAGAATGCCGTTTGATGTTAAGATGAACACAGACACAAGTATAGAAGTGTGTTTGTCTGCTGGTGACGCTGTTATTTTGAAGCATTGTTTGTGTGTCTTTCAGTGTGTTTGTCTGCTGGTGACGCTGTTATTCTGAAGCATTGTTTGTGTGTCTTTCAGTGTGTTTGGGGGCAGAACAAGCTGTAAACACCACGGCCACTCAGCCAAACCCTGAAATGCTCCGTAGAGCTGCAGAGTCAGCGTGACGATCCTCGCTGCACATTCAGCCGTTTAATACTCTGTTATTATAAAGGCGTTGCAGCTTTACGAACAGGAGCAGCTTCAGCTCAGGAGCTCGTTTTGCACACAAACATGTTCGCAGCTCAACACGTTCTGCACACCAGTTGAAATGTTTTGCTTTAATCATATTCTTGATCTGAATCAGGAAACTCTTTAACTTTAGACTTTATGGTGTATTCATATGTATATATATATGTTATTTGATGTTTTTTCACACACAGAATCACAATAGTCGTGTTCTAGTACAATAGAAACATGTCCTTCGTGTCTCCGTCGGTCCGTCATTTCTGTCCGTTCTCAGGAACAGGAGGCTTACTGTGACCTCACTCAACACCATAACTTCAGCATTCTTATGCTAATTATGAAGATGTCACACATTCATATACAGACAGATGAAGGGTTGATATTTTGGATGTAAACTGTAACTCGACTGGTCGGCGGAGGGATACACTCACGAGGCGGTAATTCTAGTCAATTAAAATAAGTGGCATGATGTTTTTCTTCTCCTCAATAAGACATAAGTAGCGTTGAGAACTGGTGAAACCGGCACTCATAAATCAAATGTTAATGCCCAACTGATACCAATTATCATCCTCCACTGAGTGAAGTGAGAGCCGATAGCGGAAGCACTTCTTCAATGACACTTGATTTAATGATATTTTTCAAAAACGGGATGTGCAGCATTTTTTATGCTGGTGCTGTTCAGATGATGGGTTTTGATATGAAATGGAATGAACGCTGTTACATGTGATGTGTTCTTCTGCTGTAGGTGCTCTGTTGGGAGATCTGGGGAACTCAAACGGAGGCTGCCCGAGTCCCGTCCGTAAGTAGCCTACGTTTCTTCAGAATAATTTAGTTTATCACACACACACACACACACACTACAGTGTGTCACCCACCCTGCGGTCTGTATCGTAGCTGCACTAAGGGAAATCATTTGACTGAGTCTGGCTTGCAGACGCAGAATGTTTTCCTGTGTGGCAACAGGCGGTCACATGTGCACAGCTCACACACTGACACCAACACACCTGTTGACTGGCGACAGCTGAGGGGCTCGCGGGACAATCTGCCCGTCAACAGTCAGAGAACAGGACGAGTTTCAGCTTGGAGGGAACAGAGTGTTTGAAAAGAGGAACTGAAAGTTACATCAAGTCTTCTGGAAGCTTTGCAGCTGCTCTTGTCTTTGTGTTGTTTCCAGAAACCAGAGCTGAGTTGAGTGTCTTAAACTGTGATGATGTTGTTGACGCGGTGTCTGTCGGCTGGTACGTGACAACAACTCCTGGTCGGGATTACTGCTGTAAGATTCAAAAATGTGGAACTGATTTCAGCCGTCAAACAGCTGATAGTAAGCCTAGTAGTCCATGAATGCAGGCGGACTTCCTGTTCTCAGACACTGTTTGTTCAAAACACAGGACTTTCACCCAGGAGGCCTCTGTTCGTGTCCCGTGTGAAACCAGAGGAAACCGTTGACTCGTTTGTTCCGTAACTTCTGTACTAACGTCATAACACAAGTTATCTTCACCCAAACCAGCATCTCATCCTGGACCTGACCTGTAGTTCAGTTGCTTCAGTTACCACAGGGCCGTGCGCAGAGTCACTGGCTGAAGGTGTTGATTGTAAGAGATCATACGCACCGTTGTCTGAGGACATGTTGTCATGTTAGCTGATCTCTTGTGATGCAAGTGGTGTTACTTAGTTGTGTGTTGCAGTTGCTGGAGCCCAGTATCATGGCAGGCCACCAATGCAATCTGTTGCTTTCGTGTACGTGGACACTCATTGTTTTTGCGTGTCGCTCAGGACGAACATATTGCCAATGAAGAGTAAATTGGGATCATGTTTGGTGGTGGACACACAAATGAAACGCATGCAACAGTAACAATCAGCAAATGAAGTCGTGTTAAATATCAAAGTCCCCTCATGGCTGGCAGGACGGGACCACACGAGCTCCACACGCCGTCGTGGTTGAATGCTTGTGCTTTTCTTCCCTAAAACCTCACTGTTCCCGACAGTTTTCCTCAACTTAATTACGTGCCTTTGTTAGTTAATCCTAATGTTTGTTCTTTTGCCTCAACCTAACTACGAGATTTTTATTGCCTCAACCGAACCTTTGTTTTGTAAGTAGCTGCCAGGCGTTGGTTTTACTGTAACAATGGCACCAAATTAAAAAGCCTGGGACCCTGACAGCAGTCTGCTCCTCCCCTCCCCCTTTCATCCTGTCTCGCTCAGCTGTTCCCCCTCGTCTTCTCTCTGGAATAATCTACCGCCCCCATCGTCCAACTGTCCCTGTCTTGGCACAGGACTCTCCTCAGAGGTGACTTTGACACTGGCCAGAGCTCTTAAATCCCATTAGCCGGGAGAGATGCCGCCAGCCAGCCTGTTGCAATAGATATGGTGGGAAGCTGGTGCTTTCTTCTATCTCTCCTCACTCGATAAACATATTGTCTCGGGGTGGGCAAAAGGAAATCAATACGTTTGTATTAACTGCACTGCATCAAATGGAATATACGCCGAGTTTCAATATCGCTAATAGTTTTCCAAGGCTATTCATGAAAGTAGACACGCTCTGTGACGCACAGCTCTCAGGAGTTGGCCTCCGTTAATGCGCCGGTGTTGTTGAAAGGACCAGTTTGGTTGTTCAAAAAGAGGAACTGCGTTACAATGTTACAAGTTAAATCACTACTTTTGGAACTTATGGTATTACAACCACAATAGGAAAGTAAATATAAAGTTTGATTGTTTTGTGAGAGTTCCAGCTTTCCACCTCCGTTCCCCAGATATCATTGAGGTATTTATTCTTGTATGTTAAAAAAGTAGATTACAGTGAAGTCTTGAATAACTCTTCAAATAAAAAGTTGTGATTGACTTTCAATGTTGTCAGCCGATAAAAGGGGCTTCATCAGCAGTTTTTACTACTATTCTAATGCGTAAGGTGGGCCACACTGCAGCTACCACGTTGTTAAAGTGAAACAGCAACAAACTACTGAATTAGGTTCCTGGTTTGGGCTAAAATAAGTATTATTTGTGTTTGGCTCAAAGGAGCAGCGTGTAGGAGTTAGTGGCATCTAGTGGTGAGGTTGAAAACTGCAACCAACTGAAAGCGCCTCTGCAGAATGCAGCTTTGACACACTCCAGCATCGGCTTCACTTCCAGAAGTGGAGGTTGCCTCCTGGTAAAAACACAAAAGGTTCCTGCTGGAGCGGCTTGTTGGTTCTGTAAGTTCTGGGCTTCTGCAGAAACGTGGCGGACTCCGTTAAGAGGACCTCCTCACCATGAAGATAGAACTGGCTCACAACAGAAACACAACGATACTCGATCGTACGCGAATGAAAACACAGTTATTGGTATTAACTTCCATTTCTGCCATTGAATCCCCCACACTGCTCCTTTAAGTACGTAACACACAATAGGCCAGCGCTGGCTTTAGTTCTCCAGTGCTGTGTTTGTTTTACTTTCTCTTTATTCTGCGTCACCTGACTTCCTCCTTTGCTGGCGTCATAGTTACTCCGGAGGAGTATCGATGATCAGCTGTGTGATTAGATGATAGCGGTCTTCTGAAACCTGCCAGTAGGTGTAGCAGGCCTCTTCTGACCTCCGTCTATGAGGCTGCCGGTGAGGCTTATTCAATCAGCGCATAGCTTGGACTTCTTTGATCTCAATATGGAATTCATTTTAAATGGGAATGTTGCTGTTTTGACAAAGTTGAAACCAATGTCCCTCCTGTGGCCCAAGAGTCTTTGGCTGCATTGTGACACATCCGTTTGAAGGAAATGAATCCTCTCTTCGCCAAACTGACTGAGGAGTTCCCGAGTAGATGGAGGCGACGGTCAGTAGAGTATCGTCTGCGTATCCAGTGTTCCTGTCGGGATCCCGGCAGCTCGCTGTGTCAAAGTCACGGCTCCTCCGTGTGTCGAAACATGAAACCTCTTCTTCCCAGAAAGCAGCTCAGGTGATCGGATCCACCCGGCCGCCTGCTGCCCTCCTCCCTTCCTCCCCTCTGTCTCCTTTATCTTCTATCGCTCTCTGCCTCCTCCTCCCTCCTTTTCCTTCGCCCTTTAACTCTTTTTCCTCTCTCACTTCATTTTCTTTTCTTCTGTGAGGATCCATATTACTTCCTTTCCTCAAGCTGTCTTTTTCCATCCTTCCCTCTATCTCTTCTTCCTCCTCTCTCATTCAATTCCATTTTTCTTTCTCAACCATTGTCTCCTATCGTCTCCTTTTCTCTCCTCCCCCCTCCTCCTCCTCCTCCTCCTCCTCCTCCTCCTCCTCCTCCTCCTCCTCTGCCTCCTCTTCCTCTCTTGGATCTGTCGTCCTCAGCTGTTGTCCCGGGACTCGGGGCTCCAGGAATGTCACCATTGACGTCACCCGGCATTCCACTCATTCCCACACCCGGCCTCGTGTAATAGGAGACACACACACACACACACACACACACACACACACACACACACACAGTATTATGATACAGCCATCTCACGCTTCAACAAGATACAGAGAGGAGATTTAACAATGTTGGAATGAAAACTAACTGAGGTTTTAGTTTAAAAATCAAATACTTAAAGCAATAAGGCAGATATGAGAATGTCCTCTTGGCGATATTAAGAGAGTATTTTTTTTAAAGGTCAGTTCACCTAAATTCCAAAACATCAACAAACTTATTTGTGAGCATCCATGTGGATAGTTTTTTTTCTTTTTCCAGGTTTTGAAGTTTATCTTATCTCCATAGCAACAACATGGAGGTGAATGGGATCTATTTCTTCTGGAGGAAGGATTCCCGAAAGAGTTTTTTAACGTCATTGTTTAGTTTTTGGTGAGAAACTTCCATAAATCCACTTGTTTGTCCCGCAGTATGAAATAGATATGAGATAAGCTCAAAGAAGCTTATAATACTTCATAAAAACTACTAATGTCACGATTTGTTAAAGTAATAGAAATACGATTTTTTATTTCCTAATCATTCGAATCGTGTTTTGTGCTAAGAACCTCGATAACTGACGATAGCAAAGTAAAAGCACAACATTGAGAATTGTTGAGTTTGTAAAGGTAAAGACGATCTGTGTGGATAATGTATGGCTCATTGATGATCTGCAGAAGTTCTATTTGCTCCGTTTCTTTAGTTCTGCTGATACGAGCCGTGACTGTGACCAGGACTCTGTTACAGCACGACGTTGTTTCATCAAATCTAACTTTCATTTCGCTCCGTTGTACTTTTACATAGAAACCATCTCGTTACCACGAGAGGTAACGGAGGACACCGGCCCTTTAAGACTCATTTAACATGCTGCATTCTATCACGTTTTTATGTCCCGATATATTTCTACAACTCATCGCTGCAGCCCTCAAACCTACACACACACACACACACACACACACACACACACACACACACACACGCACACACGGTCACAGAAACTCACCTCCAGTTCAACTCGATGTGGCTTTATCAGCATGAAAAGCATCAAAATAATAAGTAACAAGAATATTAATAAGAATATGAACACAATTGTATAATAATAATATTGTATAATAAACTCTCAGATGGTCAGATACCTGCTGGGAATTCTTCTCCTCTTCCTTTTTTCTTTCCTTCCCTACCTCCTCTGTACCTCCTTTCTTCCTTCCTTACTTCTTCTTTCAATTCCTACCTCTTATGTCTTTCTTACCTCCTCCTTTCCTTCCTTACTCTCCTTCCTTCTTGATTCCTAATTTTTTTTCTACCTCCTTTCTCCTTCCCTTCTTCCTTCACTACCTCCCTTACCCCTTGTCTTGTTCTCTTTTCTGCTTCCTACCACCCTTTACTTTATTTACCCCTTCCTTCCTTCTCTTCCCCTCTTATTCCCTAACTCCTTTATTTATTTACCTCTTCTCTCATTCCCTTGTCTCCTCATGCGTCCTACCACCCTCTATTTCACTCACCTCATCCCTCCCTCCTTGCCTTCTTTTTCCTAACTCTTTAACTCTCTCCGTCTTAAAATCATTCCATTGTTCCATTTAGTCTTTTACTAACACACACACACACAGATTTCCATTTGAACAGAATATTATGTTGTTGGTTTATTTACTGTGAAGGAGAATAACACAATAAACTTCAAATGAACTCGGCACGTCTCAACTTCCTCTTTGTTCTCTTTTCTTTCTTCAGTTATATCTTCTGTCTCTACTTCTCCCTTTCCTCACCCCACTTTCCCTCCCTCCCTCCCTCCCATTGAGCCGTTAGAGCAGGAGTGTAGTTGTTGTTTTCAGGTTTTGTGTGTGTGTGTGTGTGGGTGTGTGTGTGTGTGTGTGTGTGTGTGTGTCCCTGGAGTGTGTGCTATTGAGATGAAGCAGAGTCACATGCCGCTGTCGTCTGCAGGCGGCGTCATGGAGAACTGCTATCTGCTATCACACACACACACACACCCTGACTCGTGTGTGTGTGTGTGTGTGTGTGTGTGTGTGTGTGTGTGTGTGTGTGTGTGTGTGTGTGTGTGTGTGTGTGTGTGTGTGTGTGTGTGTGTGTGTGTGTGTGTGTGTGTGTGTGTGTGTGTGTGTGTGTGTGTGTGTGTGTGTGGGCTGGGAAAGTCCCTGCTGTCCTCTCATACACACTCGTACTGTTCGAGAGTCGAGCTCTTCTTCGGCCCTCAGCAGCACGAACGGGCTGCTGTCTGCTGGAGTCCTGTTGTCATGACACCCAGACCCCCAGATCACATCACAGACTTTTTATTTATTTAAAGCTTATTAGTTAAAAGAAACATGAAGTGATCGATAGAAACGTCCAGGAAACATTCCAACGTATAAAACACTATAAAATACATCAACATGAACTATGAAGTGATTCCCGGTAGTAGGATTGAAAACATGCTGTTGATGATGTTGCGTAATATTCCTTAAAAGCAGGGTTGTCAAAGTATGCACACACTCACACGTGCACACACACACACACACACACACGTGCGTGCTGCTCTCGTTCAGAGTAGCGTGCTGCATTATTGGGATGTGAGCGTTTGAAAGGAGGGAGCGCTCAGCAGACGTGACGTCACGTTGCTGGAATCAACCGTGAGACAGAAAACACAAAGTGCTGCAAAAGAAGTCTGGTGCTGTTCTATAAAGTCAAAACAAGCGTTGTCTGATATCTCTTCTTCCTCTGCTCCATTAAAAACACATGAGTGAGCCTCTCACCAGAGCACCACGTGTGGATTCATCCGCCGCTGAAAATAGTCCCCAACGAATGCACTTTTTCCTCCTGTTGGAGAAGCGTTTGCTAAAAACCACAATGTCCAAAAAAAAAGTATCTTCACCGGCATATCACCACAGTTATCCTTTCAAATCCTCAAAGTCTTACTCACTCATAACTAGTTGTCATTTTAGAGGAACACATGTAAAGTCCGTCTCGTTTTAAGACACTGACACTCGATTCTATTAAAGGCTTGAAATCAAATGGAACCCCAAAGCATCATGACTAGAAGTAGAGCGAACCAGAACATGTCTTTAGAATAACACCGTTACAATGACAGCAATCATTAAAAAGACAAAAGATGAAAAAAATGGCAAACAATGGAATCTCTTCATACAACTTGTTTCCAAGTGTCCGCAAGTGTTTTATATATTAAACTATTTACATTTTTACACGTCCAGCCTCTCCTCTTCTCTCCTCTCTCCTCTCCTCTCCTCTTCTCTCCTCTCCTCTCTCCTCTCTCCTCTCTCCTCTCTCTCCTCTCTCTCCTCTCCTCTCTCCTCTCCTCCTCTCTCCTCTCCTCTCTCCTCTCTCCTCTCTCTCCTCTCTCTCCTCTCCTCTCTCCTCTCCTCCTCTCTCCTCTCCTCTCTCCTCTCTGTGTTCACTTCCTGTAGTTCAGTCAGAGTGTCTCCTCCTTGTGGTCACATGACTGTTCTCAGACGGTCTCAGATGAATCAATCATGACTTCATCGTTTCACACTTACAGTAATTGTTGTTACACAATCGGGTTAAAGTGAACTCTTTATTAGAGGAGACGTTTACAATGAGAACATGCAGAATAACAACGTTGTGGGGTTTTGGAGTTCACAGGGTAAACAAAACAGGACTGTTAGGCCTCAATATTCCTAAAAACTATCTTGATAAGAAACGATGAGGAACATGTGGTGCAACGGAGCGATGCGACTCACTAATGAGAACACACACACTCTGTCTCACACACACACACACACACAGTTCACAGGTACACAGCCTCTCCACTAAATCTCTCTGCTCCTGTGTCTCTGCAGCTAACGGCTACATCAGCGCCAGGGCCTCCCCGGGCCTCCTCTGCGTATCCAACGGCAACAGCCTGGGGAAAGTAGTCCCGGCGAAGTCCCCGCCTCCGCCCGGCCCTCAGATGGTCAACAGCCGCAAGCCGGACCTGAGGGTCATCACCTCGCAGAGCGGCAAGAGCCTCATGCAGCTGGTGAGCACAGCTACGGCAGCCACGCAGGGACAAACCAGGGGGCACAACTCACAGGGGACGGGTGATGTAGTGGCAGCTGAACTTAGTCGCTATGAACTGTTAAAGCTGCTTTATTGTGAACGGTGTGAGCCAATCAAGGTTAAGAACATACATATAAATACTTATATCGATATATGTATTTATCTATCTCAGCAGCTCTTGGTGCCCAGGACGAGTCATCAGTCGTTCTTTCTCTCTACTCGTCGCGGTGATTGTGAAGTTTATAAATACAAGTGGCCTCATGCAGCATCATCAACATGTGGATAGTTTCATAACCTTTCATACAAACACAGATTCATCAGATCAGAAATCCAGGGGAACTGGAATATTTGCTTTTCCTCGACATTCCACTTTGATTTAGCAATTATTTAAGATTTATTTATGAATGTGTGACTTCTAATTACCGAGTAGACTTTGCTGTAACACTGCAGAGAGGAGCTCCTTTAATCTGGAGAGAGAGACACTCGAGCTGATTTTACTCATTAGTGACATTCCTTCTAATGATTGTATTTATTTAATTTTTTATTATTATTTATTATTATTCATTTTATTTTATTGATTTTATTTTATTTATTTTATTTATTTTATTTATTTTATTTATTTTATTTATTTTATTTATTTTATTTATTTTATTTATTTTATTTATTTTATTTATTTTATTTATTTTATTTATTTTATTTATTTTATTTATTTTATTTATTTTATTTATTTTATTTATTTTATTTATTTTATTTATTTTATTTATTTTATTTATTTTATTTTATTTTTATTTATTTATTTATTTTATTTTATATGGACCCATGTGTCTGAAATACAGTTGAATTTAATGGATCTTTACGTACGAGAAGTCCAGCCGAAAGTAGGAAAACAGATGTAAATGTGATATGAGGCAATGATATATATAATATAGTATAATAATACCGGTGTATATATAATATAGTATAATATATACGAATAATATTAGGCATAATAATAAGAGGCAGAGAATCTATTGACCAAACCCTGAACTCCTAACGCAGCTGCATTCATAATGTTTGAGGCGTGAAGCTCGGCAGTGTTCCAGCTGTTTAAACAGGCCGTATAGCTGACGCTGCACTTTATGGGCGTTGGTGATGATAAAGCTCACGATTGAACAGACGAGCAGGTTCCAGCAGGTCGGTGCAGGTGAAGAACAGAAGACACTGCCGCTCATAATCTGCCTGTTGTTCCCAGAAACTACCTTCACTCACAGCGGTGATGCTATGTTTGCCTTAACTCATCATCATTAGCAGCATTGTCAGTATAAAGAGTCACATCAGGATGCAAACTCAGCATTTCTTCTCCAGATTTAACCCTTTCTGCAGTATTACAGTGAGTGTCGGGATGTTTCACATAGTTTCTGTGTATGTCTGGTAACATACGTGTAAAGACTGTAAACACGACTGTTAAGCACACTTCTTCACGAGGCTTCAGATGAAGTTTCTTCTCATGTTTCTTCATATTCCGTTAGTCGTTGCAGAAGCGTAACGTGCTGTGTTTTACTCCCTCCTCCTCCTCCTCCTCCTCCTCCTCCTCCCGCCGAGCAGACCGAGGAAGAGCTGGAGTTGGTGAGTGAGGTGAAGAGACTTCTAGACTTCCTTTGGCCTCGCGGGTGTGGTGTCGACACTCCGCGTGGTCTCGCCGAGCATGAGCGTGACATCGGCGTTCCCGCCGGCTCCGGGACATCCGGTGGAAGCGATCAGCTGGTTGCACTGGTTCCCTGGAGGACTTTTGGACAGCAGGGTTCAGGGTTCACGAGGACTTGAGACTTGAACTTCATGAGCAGCTTGTACCTGGTGAAGTCCCCGAACAATACAGAATAATTAGACAGGCCGGTCCTAGAATATTAAATCCCTCTTCATTGAAGGGACTCAATTATGCAGAAAAACAAAGAGTTTGAAAAGGAGGATCATTTGAAGCATCACTCAGCGCAGACAGACTTACATCTTGACTCCTAATTTGAACTCGACTTCAATGCTTTTCCTGCGGAGTGAGCTGAGAGATCGATACCGCTCTCATGTCTGTGCCGTGACGTATTACAACATACAATCTTACTGTTGGCAAGAAAGCAAATGAGCATTCAGTGTTTCTTAAAATGTCAATCCAAGACTTTGACTTTCTTACTAACTTGAAAACAGCTGTTAGTAAAGTCAGTTCTCTTTCGTGGGAAGCTGCCCTCCACCCTTTCTGTGACATAAAACAGTCCAGAAATGATTATTTTTTTAAATTGGCAAAGCAACAAAGCTCGTGTGCTTTGATATTGAGCTGGCGATGGAGCTTAAAGTGACGCAGTCCGCAGAGGGAACCGGAGCGACCAGCTGACTCCTGCGTGTGTGGAAGCTGCTCAGCATGTGCATGTTTGGTGTCCTCGAGTGTCCACGCCGAAGAAACATCACACAAAGACCACCAACCTGTGACACCACACACACACACACACATATAACACGAGCGCCCCGGGGCCCTGGCGACAGCCTTTTGGAGATTGACCGAGAGACGCCTCTCATCTCGCTTCTCGGATGTTAAAGTGTCACTGAAAAAGTAAAAGGCCTCGGAGGGGAAGCGAGGCGCTCGGATTCTTTTCTCACCTCTGCTCGTGACGCGATGCATGAAAACATGTTCCGCCGCTCTGCAGTCCGTCTGCGTGACGTTACTCTTCTTTTATTCAGTCTGACGATACGTCAGCTGAAGGCTGACAGTTAGTTAGAGTCACACTCCAGCTGAGTGTCCCATTGCATCACAGGATTCTTCTTATTGCACGAAGTAGAACACGCTGTGCTTCTAGTCCTATTTCAGCAGTAACAGTGTAGTTACATAGTTCTCAGTCACATTACAAGCTCTCTGCAGTCACTCTGCTGTACAGTGGAAAGCACATGCTAACCATTATCAGTGCTGCCGTTGGAAACGGATGAAGTCATGCGCCGTGAACTCCTTCACTCAGACCATATAAGGAGAAAACACTAAAGGACGCGTTCGTTGTGAAGGCCGGAGCAGGTTTCTCCTCCAAAAGATCCAAGAAAGAAAGTTTGTTTGTAAATGTTTGGTGGACGCTTCAGCATCTTTTATCAGAGTATTTACAGACTTTTAAAATCTTTACATGTAAACCTCGAATTCCTTAAAAGGAACATATTGTGAAAAACTCACTTTTTTAGTGCACTTACATTTAGGTTTGTGGAGTTTCTACCAATCCACAATGAATGAAGAGAAACCCGGTCAGGGGTGTGGGCTACCTAGATCAGAAGACATGTCCTCTGTAAGTTCACCCACAGCTTGAGAACGTCATTCTCTCTAGTGGCCACCAGGGGGCGACTCCTCTGGTTGTATAGAAGTCTATAGAAAATGACTCTACTTCTCTCTTGATTTATTACCTCAGTAAACATTGTAAACATGAGTTTATGTCTCAATCTCTAGTTTCAAGTCTTCTTCAATACAGCATGATGTTCATTTAGTACATTATGGTCCATTTAGAGTCACACAGACCATAAAGCAGGGGATTTTCAGACATAATCACGGCAGTGACGGACGTTAACCTTTGGAGAACCGCATAAAGTTGTATCATTAATTAGCTGCACTGTACACAGAGGAGATGCAGATGAGTCATAATTATCATATCGCACTAGAACCACCCTGTGGCCTCCAGGAGGACACGGTCGCGGTTGATCGCCTCTTCCACTTCCTGTGTCTCAAATGTTCACCCGCCTCCCCTCCGTCTCTCTCTGTGTTTACCCAGACTGCTCAGCGGCTCGGTGGCTCCCAGGTGACGCAGTCGCTCACCACGCCGGTGGTCTCCGTGGCAACACCCAGTCTCCTAGCGCCCTTCTCCGGCATGCAGACGTCCTACAACACCGGTGAGAACGTCTGAGCAGCTCCGACCCAACGTGTGTCCGTTTAAAAAAAGATGAAACCTCTAATCCTGCGTTGTGTCATGAAATATCTCAGTGTGAGGCCACAAACCCACGATGAATATTCCCTTTGTTCATTGTGTGAGAGCTTCCGCGATGATTCCACTTCAAAGCTCTCCATTAATATGGATTAGCCCTGATTAATATTGATGCTCCAGAAGGTTCTGTGATGTAAAACAACCCCCTCCTCTCTCGGTGGTCTTCCTCCCTCTCGTCCCTTAATCTCAGAGTACCAGCTGACGAGTGCAGACCTCACGGCGCTCCAGACGTTCACACCATCGGGGCTGGTGCCTGGCAACATGGCTGCCTGGCAACAGCAACCGGCAGTGTCCCAGCAGCAGCAGCAGCAGCAGCAGCAGCAGCAACAACAACAACAACAACAACAACAACAACAACAGCATCAACAGCAACAGTCCCAGCAGCTGAGCTTGGCGTCGCTCAGTAACTTGGTGTAAGCTGCTTTTTCTTCATTTTGACAAACTCATAAATGAGATGGATTTTCCCTTTTGACCTTTGACCTCTTCCCCTCTAAACAAACCCACCGGTAGAGTTTATTTCATCAGCAGCGTGCAGGTCGGCTGATTCAGCGCACTATCTGTGCGCAGACACATAAAACACTTGAAGCACCTCTCCCATACGGAGCTGAAGCATCAGCCCAGCTGTGGTTGATTCGTCTCTGTGTTGACCTACATACCCCCCCCCCCCCCCCCCACTCTGATTCAGCACACAGTCACACAGGATTTGAGCTTAAAAAGCTGGACCGCCTCGCTGCCTCAGAAGTAGAAAGTTCATTCTCTTCCTGTTTGGCCGACGAGTGAATAAAGGCAAAGGTGTGATGTCCGTTTCAGAGCAAACCCCCTACAGGAGGCTGTCAGGACAGCCTCAACGAGCAAGACAACACGTAGTCCATGTTCATTCAACTTTGGTGCCAGGCTGACTCCTGCAGAAGTCCGGTGATTGCATCTGCTCAATAAAGTCCACTAAAAATAGTGAATTCTGGAGGAGACGGGATTCGTGCAAGCAGTGACTCAGTCAAGTCAAACGTATTGAAAACACGGAGAGCAGTATCTCAAAGTCTGTTTCGCTGCAGAAGAGCTCTCGAGACGAGAAAGGTGAATTTGGTGATGTTCATCTGGTGATGTTCCCAATAAAGCGTAAGACTCTAAATGGTGAGCTTTGCCCATTTGCTGCACAACAACAATAGTAATGTGCATGCTGGGATACTTACCCAAAGTTCATGCTACAAGCTAGCTCCTAATGCTGAACTGAAAACACCGGGTTCAATTCTGCGGAGCTTCTCTTAACTTTCAGCCGATAACGTTGACAGGAAACACGGCAAAATAATGAAAATCATTTCCTGGAAAAGGACGTGAGCTTTGGAGTCAGAAGGCACAGCAACCACAGCTGGAGCGATGGAGGACTTCACTGCATTGTCAACGCAACTTTTGTGTTTCATCAGGATTTTAGTTTTCTACAGATTTAAGCCCCTTTTATTTTTTTAAACAATGTTTTTTACAGCACTAATATGACCCCTATGTATGAGTGTTTTTGTGTTTAACTTACTGAAGTCTTTGTCAACAAGGTGTTCACATTATTTTGTCCACATGCTGTTGATCAGGTAGGTTTGGAGCTCCAACGGTGGAAACGTCTCCAGATGTTTCCTCCAAAGCTGCAGCCGCTCTGTATTTGGCTCAAGCCGTGTTAGCCGTTAGCCGCTAACTCTAGTGTGAGCGGCGTGGCTGTGCTAGGCTAACCTGTGGATGGGGGAGCGGCTTGTAACTGCCTCTTGTTTTGTCCTCCCCCCCTCCCCCCTTTGTCTCCAC
>NC_136642.1:2102835-2109609 GCF_949748355.1 Melanostigma gelatinosum | reverse complement strand
TCTTTTGACATTTAAACGGCTGCGTTTGTGAGCCTTGATCCTCTTCCTGTTCTTTAACCAGGAGACATAATCCAGCTGTTCTGAAAAGAACCCCAAAATGCAAAGGGGGTGTTGTAGGTAGAAGGAGCAGACGGATGTTTATGTCGAGCTGCCAAACAGAACGGAAGAGTTCTCTGGACCGATGCTCGGCTCAGACAGTGACTCGTCTGCTACAGGGTGTTTGGGCTGCATGGCTTCCGGGCTGCGCTTCACATCTCGTCCTATTTGTTTCCTGTGTGTTTGTTCTTGATGTGCTGAAGTCCACCAGAGCAACATGTTGCCTGGTTTATAGCATCTTGGGTCGCAAGTGGTGCAACCTCAGGGCCTTTACAGACGGGGCGCGTTATTTATGTGATGCGATACATTTGCACTTTAATATTTGTCTTTTGGAACCGTCAGGAATACTTCCACACAGAACAGAGAGAACGGGCCGTCGTTAGTTTATCGGAAGGAGTTATCGCGGCATCAACCAATCACGTTGTGTTGAACGGTTTGAGTGGTGCCTTTCAAAATAAAAGCCCAACACGTATAATATGAACAAGAGAGTGTTGTCTTCGTGCTGTTTATTCGTGACGCCCCCCCCCCCCCCCCCCCCACTGTTGGCTCAGTTGTGTTTCATCCCAGCTGACTGTTGCTGCTCTCATGTGGTGTTGGGGACAATCCACGTCTGTAACCATGTTGTCCTTCCGTCTCTCTGTTCTCTTCTTCTGTCTCTTTCTCCGTCCCAGCAGGCCGATGGGTCAGATAGCTCAGAGCGCCGCTCTGATGGTCAACACCAACCCCAACATCAACATCAAAGTCGAACCCCGTCTCACCCAACCGCGACCGCAGCACTCCCAGCTCCACCTGCGGCGCCATTGGAGGCGGCGGCCAGATTCAAGTCCAGGGACAGGGTCTGGTGTCGGTGGCCTACCCCGGTGCCCTGCGCCTGGAGGTGGGGGGTCAAGGCCGCTCGCCGGTCGACAGCCTCAGCAGCAACGGCAGCTCGTACGACGGCAGCGACCGGGACGACGGCGCCCAGGGGCGAGGAGGCGGGGCTCCCGACTTCCTCCACCAGGCCGGCGCCGTAGGACAGCAGCCCGCCATGCTCCTCCTGCGGCCCTCGTCGGCCGAGCCCCAGGAGCAGGACGGGACCAACGTCAAGAGGATGAGACTGGACGCCTGGGTCACATGAAGAGGTGACCACAGAGGGACGACGGACAGATGGATGGAGAGGAGGATGGATGTGTACTTGTGGCTTGTGTACATGCCCCCACCAGCCCTGATGCCCCTGGTCTCCTTCTTTGTGTGCACACACACACACACACACACACATTTATATATACATATAAACCCACCATCGACCCACTGTCCACACTGCAATACTGACCTCACACACACAACACACACAACACAAGCATGCTAACACACCGTCACGTGTGGACACACACTTGTGCACATACACATTTAAACTGTACTGTCACACACACACACACACACACACACCACACACCCCAGAGTGGGTTGAGCCACCAGACCAGGGATTATTCTACACAAGTCATCCAGCTGTATTAGAAGAGAAAGAGTTTGTTTTAATCAGTGGCGAGTAAAACCCTCAATTTGGCCGCTTTGGACCTTTCTACCCGGCGCGTCGACGGCGGAGCGGCCAAACGCACCTCGGTTTCCCAGCATGCCCCTGCTTTTGGTGAGCGTCTGGCGGCCCCCCCCCGTGTCCTCACTGTCTGTAACTGCACTGCACATTGAGTCAGTGGCACCACGTGAGTCTTTGAACACACCACGGTCGCGTTGCTGTCGCTCTAGATTCTCTTTTTTGCTCTTGTTTCTTTTTTAAGCGTGAGTTTTGTTCTTCTGTCCTCGACTGTTGATCTTTAGAGTTTTTGGATTCGTGTCAGTTTTGAATATGAAGACACTAAAAGAGGAACCCCCCCCCCCCCCGGGTCTCTCATTGAATCCAAACCATGCGGACTAGCTGCAAAACCAGGAGCCAGATTTGTCGCCGAGGTAATAAAAAGAGGTTTTCTTTGAATCAGGGACGAGCTGCAGCGGCTCAACGACACGACGCAGACACTCCCAGTTACACCCACATCCTGTCAGCGGCAGCTCAAGAAGGCGTGCGCGCGTGTGTTTGTGCGCGTGTGTGTGTGTGTGTGCGCGTGCGTGTGTGTGTGTGTGTTTGTGTGTGTGCGTGTGTGTTTGTGTGTGTGCGTGTGTGTGTGTTTGTGTGTGTGCACGTGCGTGCTGCGTATACGCTTTTGTTACCTCAACTGGTCGTTTTTTTAAACAAAGTGCAAATGTTCACTCTCAATTTCATCCTGCAAACACACACACACACGCACACACACACACACACACACACACACACACACACACACACAGGCCTGCGATGCACTCAGCTGAGATTATTTTTGTGTTTGTGAACAGACAGCTGATGTTCAGAGGGGGCGAGCGGTGAGGCACCGCGTGTATCAGCAATCTGTAACCTTTGTGGCTTTTTGTGTGGCGGGGATAAAGTGTTTTGAAGTTTTTAAAAAATGAATAGATCATATACAAGTATATATATTTAAACAGCTGTAGGCGGTAGCAAAGGCAGCTCTGCATCCTACAGACGGGGACTGTGCGTAGGAACCATGTATTCGGCAGGTTATCCCTTCGAGAGGAAAACAAAAAGCAAAGGCGTTGATTCTCAGTGGACCCGTCTCTTTTTAAATGTTATTTATGCGTGTAAATAAAGTGCAACATGTGGACGAGCAGAGAAAGGGAAGACGTAGCCGCGGTGACTCGGACTGTTTTTGAGTGAGCAATGGTAGGACTCTGTCACTTTACCTGAACCCCCCCCCCCCCCCCCGACACCTTAACACACCTGACCCTTGAACACACACACACACACACTCTAGGGTTAGACTGATTTCAATGGCTGCTGACGAGGTTTTTGTCAAACATCAGCAGATACAAATCAATGTTTGCACTTCTTATTTAATCCTCCAAAATGAATTTATTTGTCACTGCACAGCAACCAATCAGAGCCCCCGCTACGACTTTGTGGGTTGGAATTTAAAAAAGTAATTTCAATATTTTGAGGTTGATTAGAACATAAAAGTGCAACTAAAAAGACAAAGTTTTTAATTCATATTATCAATATTCATTTTATTTTAATATGATTATTGATGACGGCAATAATTGGCACATTTGATGATAGTTCTATTCCCGTTTTTCTACTCATATTTTCTAAGCATCAATTGTAAACTTTCAGGTTCAGTGTGCAGCATTCAGGGGGATATATCGGCATAAATGGAATATAATATTTTCGTGTTTAATCACCTGAGTCAGTTGTGCTTTTGTTACCTTAGAATGAGGCGTTTGTATCAGAGCGGGTTCTTCTCTACAGGAGCCCAGAAGGGACAAAAACAAACACTCGCACTAAGTTGGTCCCGATTACATTTGTGTGCCGTAGTTCTCCTTCACGCTCGGCACACCAGAGAAGTTTCAGTTGGTTGCAATCTGCACTGCCACCACTAGATGTCGCCAGATCCTCCACGTTGTTTTTTTAGATAATCATTCGTGACATTGATAAGTAACGAATTCATTTCTTTGGTAGTTTCAACATCTGCTGAGCTACTGAACACATTTAAGTAACTTATTTCAGTCGAGTGTCCTTTGATGTAAACCATCAACTCCCTAAAAAGGCTTTTCCACCTTTTAGAATGTTGCAGATATAATCGCTACTTATTAAGTCTTTGTTTTCATGTTGCCCTCTTGTTGAAAGCCATGTGTGTGTATGTAGAGTGTCTCCGCCCGTCACTGGTTGGCTGTAGTTTTATAAAACGACCATGAAGGTAAAAGAAATGTGAAGGATGTCATTTTTGTACCACGTGGCAAAGGGTGATTGAGGGTAGAGTGGGTAGGTTTTAAAAACATCGTGGTCAAGAGTCATGTATTTATATATATCTATGTATTTTGTCCCTAAAAGCACTCTGAGCCTCCGTCCATTTGCTCGTTAAAAGCTTTAGATGGAAGAGTTCTCGTTCTCCGTTTAAGCCGGAAGGTTTCAGAGCGAGTCTTGATCTTTTAATGACTTCCTCACAAATCCAACGCAGACTTGTGGACTTTGGCTTTTTATCACCACATCCATCCTGCTCACGGGCGGGCCCTCCTCCCCTCCCTCTCACCCGTCACTCACTTTTCATCTCACACTACTTCACTCCGTCCAGACAGCGGGTGTCAGAGCTGAAATGACCCCCCCCCCCCAGCCTCATCACGCACTACTCTCATCATCCTCTCCTCCCTTCGTCTGTCACTCACACTCATCTTTCTCTCTCTGACAAGTCAATCAGTGTCAATCAGTGTCAATCCCCCGAGTGAGACTTTGACTGTTAAGACTGTTGCACCCTGAGCTTCGAACAAAAAAACCACAACTCAACCCCCCATCGACGCAGACAAAGGGACACGAAGGCGAGAGCCATTTGTTAAAAACCAACATGGCGTCTTCAGCAACGGGGCTCGCAGGAGTTGTTTGTGGTGGAGCCCGGCACGTTCTTTAGGGCGACACTAGGGGGCGCCGTAACCACAAGACAGGAAGACAATCGTGCTGAGAAATAGTTTAAAGAACCTGCACCCCCCACCACACACACACACTCACACACACTGCAGAATAAGAGTGCTTGCTCCTGTATAATGATGTTTAGAAGTCTCACTCACTTTCCAGTGTTAATTTGTGCCGGTGACAGTTTTTAATTGTTCTCTGAGAATTGATATTATTATTATTATTATCATCTCATGACCGCAGCTGTCGTGGCGGTATAAGGTTTTTTTCGTGTAGTTTAGACATCTTGTTTTCTTTGGAATTTTATTTTATTTTATGATATCAAACATATTATATTATAAATATATTTTTTTGTTTTTTGGGGATTTGTTTTCTTTCTTTTTTTTCTTCAAGAAGAAAAGAAGGGTGTTACTAATGTTGCACGGTTTTTATGAAACAACACAAGCGTAGTGATATTAGTACACGTGTGTCGCTTCAATGCTGCGACTTCTGAGTCCAATGGGGGGGGGGGGGGGGGCACGTCTAACTTATTTCTGAGCAGAAACAATGATGTCAATGCATGGGCGAGGAGTGAATCATGTTATAGGAAATAAATGTTATATCCACACAAATATACATCACAGAAATACATTTAAGGAAAAAAAATGAAATTGAAGAAAAAAGTTTTAAATAAATGATAGCTAATATATTGTGTTCGGCTAGTCTGCTTTGTTTTGTTGTAAAGATATTTTTTGTTGTTTTTTGGAGAATGATATACAATTTGTGTATATTTTCATAAATAAAGTATGCACTGATATGTTATTACAAATTCTATACTGCTTTTACAAAAAAGGTGTTTGTTATTGTACCAAAGTATCCATTGGTCCCCTCTTACCCGCCTCCCCTTTTTGCGTATGTTTTACCGTATTTTATATATTAAATAGACAAGTTGACCTCCAGGAACGTCTGACTGTCTTTTCTTTGCTGCGTGATGAGACCGCGTTGCCGCCACTAGATGGCGCTCTCATGTCTGCTGTTTTCTATTGCAGGACACCAGCTGCAGGGTAAGTGGAGTCAGCTTGTTCATTTAAACGACTTGATCTGCATTTTAAAATGTGAATCACTGAGATCGAGAGTTCTGCACCATGCATCCATGCATTCAGCATATATTCCTGAACTCTAGTTGCACATTGAGTTTGTTTGCATGTATTTCTGTGGTGCTATCAAAGATGCTATAACGGGAAATAAAAGAACAACACTTAAATGAAGTGTTTGTGTTACATGACTTTTAACAAGCTCGTTTCCTTCAGATGAATCACAAGGAATCTCTCGTTAGCTCAACAAAACAAGCGATTCCGCCTTCATCGCGACTCAAAGCGCTGTGTGATGATGAGGAAGCGGCTCCACAGCAGCGACTAGAAGAATCGTGTTGGCAGGAGAAGCCGCGCCTCAACTTCAATAGCGGTGCACGCGCTCCCCGCTTTCTACACGTGACAGTTTTTTGGTCTATTTTGAATTGACTGGTCAATAAAACACTGAGCAGTGTCGTGTTTATTTGGAAAAATGTGATCAATAGTTCATCCGTAAGATGTGCTGAGCGCTGTCGTAACGTCAGTCGTCTGTAAAGCACTTTGAATTACATTTAGTATGTTTGAAAGCTGCTTTATGCGTACAGCTTGATGGGAGTGTTGTGCACTTAATGTACTTTCCAGCATTGGTCTGAAGTATTGTATCTATTGTAAGTAGTTGGAGTTTGTATTCTATTTAATATTTACTGAAATAAAGTACTTTTTACTCCACTACATATATTTGACAGCACTTTATTACCTTGCAGATTAAAAGTTTAAAAACCTAAACAATTACCTAAAACACAGGATAATGAGTACTTTAAGATCAGACTTTCACTCACAATAGAGTATTTCTACATTGTCGTTTTGCTACTTCCTTAAAGCTGCACAATTCTATATTCTTACATTGAAAGGATCGAATCATAGGTGTGACGGTGTTTATAATGTTGGCAGTATGTGATAGAACATCTGATCTAACAACGCTGTTGTTGCTGTGCTACACGTGTGATATTTTACCCGTGAATCTCCAAATACTGGAAGTCTTGATGGGACCCAAAGCGGCCTGAAACACCAACGTTCAAGCCTCCGTTGTTTCATGTTTTAAAATGTTGTTTAGCATTAGCTGGAGAACATATAGTGGAACATCCA